>NW_013666389.1:294790-296950 GCF_000517525.1 Limulus polyphemus | reverse complement strand
AAATTAGGGACGGCTAGCGCAGATAGCCCTCGTGTAGCTTTGCGCGAAATTCCAAAACAAACAAACAAAAATCTTCAAAAAAAAATAATATTTCATCCTTCCTTATTAAGTGTCTTTGTTGATAAATTTCCTAATTGTTTTGGACATAACGTCTTGCACAAACACATATTCTTGTAAGTCGTTCATATTTCAAAACTATTCTTTCTCTTTCTTACACATCACAAACACACACGCAGACGCTATTTCACAATCTGTTCCCATTCCGCATTGCTCAGAAAGGCAGTGGGCTTATAACGCTTAAAATAGAGTTTTGATAGCTACGGCGCGCCGAACACAGATAACCCAATGTGTAACTTTATGCTTTACAAAAACAAAGAACAGATAACTTTCCCAGTTGAGGATATACTCTCAGAAACACGTGACGTCTCATTTCTGGTACAATTACCAAAAACTGATCAATATACTTATAATGATCGACGCGAGTAGGCACTGTTGAAGAGTTCTTGATTTCTGAGCTGTCGAGGCAGGTTCAAATTTGTGAGCAACCACAAAATATCTCCCGTGCTTTAAGCTGTTGGTGAAGTATAAGTGTGACAGTCAAGTCCTTAGCGTGGGTGGTATGGTGTTGCTGAGTGGCTATCTTCAGGTCAGTAGTTCTAAATTAGGGACGGCGGCAGATAAGCTTAGTAGTTTTTCCATAAATATAATATAAATAGAAATTACTATGGCCATTTGCCATTTATCTTTCATAACGGAAAGCTCAATTTCCGAAAGCGCTCGGGTTACTTTTTTTATTCTCAATATAAATTAGTTTATATTATACTTTCAACTTGACATTTGTTTGTAGATCTTACGGTAGGTCTATGGCATTATAATACAGCATTCTTTTGTAATTTTCTGCTCACTGTCGGCAAAATTACAAAAGTATGCAAAGTATACAAAAATTGCAATGGTTTCAACTGCTCCTCCATTGTCTTATGGATTGTAGCTAGCTCCCGCTTTTTTTACTTTTAGAATAGCTTTTTCAAATGTCATGAAACAGAAATAATGTTCTGTGTTTCTAATTTACAATCAACTTCATACTTCATTCTCACAAATCATTTTGTGTAAATTTTATGAGGTTCTTTGCGCATGTCCTGTACTGGTGCAGGCTTTGTTTTTTAAGTTTCATCTCAAAATGTGGATTATTTCAAAGTCACGTGTCAGGTAGTGTAATATTAAAAAAGCGTAACCGACTCAGGTGAATAGGTTTATATTTGTGTTAGGGATGTGTTTTGTAGCATTTATTTTATAATTTCTTGAAATATTGAAGGAAATTGTTCGGATTTTGCAGACATTATCTTAATGATATAAGGCCAATCTCTTACCAATAGTATCACATATAAGCCGCTATAAAACGCTAAGTATACTTTATTTTGGAACTGCAGCTCAAGAAATGAATAATAGTGCAATCAGATTTTATCTCCGTTATCCTTAAATATTTTTCTATTTTAGAATTTTGCACAAAGCACAAGTACTGTCTGCGTGTATCTATCTATAATTTCGATGTAATAGACTAGAGGCAAGACAGCCAGTCAACAATACCCACCTCCAGCTCTTTGATTATTGTTGTCCGATCGAATATTTATATTTAACGTTCATTCGCTCTTATGGTGAATCTATGGCTTTGAAGTACGAAGCGTAGTTTTGTGGCAACGGGTCGCGAACCTCGAATTCACGGAATCATATTCCTGGCACGATAACAACTATAGGCAGCCTAACTCAATTAAATGTTAAACTGATAATTTATTGTTTTTTAAAGATTTTCGATGTTTCGTTTTTGAACGTTGCTAAAAAGTATGTTTTGATTAATACACCAACATGTTGCGAAAAAATTATTTTTTTAATATAAAACAAAACAAAAAAAGTAAAAACTGGTAAGATAATGAAAACATTACTATTTATAAAAAGGAACTACGGTCATAAGTAGAATGTATTTTTCATTTCGCTTTTCCAAACATATAAATGTGAGAATTAGATAAGTTTCAATCGTAATACAAATTCGAATTCGATATTTGTTTTAAGGTACTTGTTGACGTAGAAATGTACAGAAATTATAATAACTAGAGAGATATAATGTAATATATATATATATATATATATATATATATATATAGTAAT
>NW_013666389.1:288232-294189 GCF_000517525.1 Limulus polyphemus | reverse complement strand
ATATATATATATATAATGTAATAATGTAAGTACCAGGTATCTCACACACCCTAAAAACTAATAGATTTAAAAACAGCCAAAATGAGATGAAAAATCAATAAAGCTATGCTTCTTCACCGTTACCGTGACATCATCAGGAATCTTACAGAACAGAACACAAGATATTGAAAACATTTAATGGTGACGTCATGAACAAAACCTTGACCCTAACATAAAAAGTATTATTTTGTTCTATTAAAATAACTTCATTTATTTTACGTTCAATAATGTTAAATTCATTGCAAGTATTTTTAATCATTTTGTACTTTAGTATAATGTTCTGTATCTTTAAAATCTTGGTAGACATGTTATGGAACACCTTCGTGCTCTACTATTTTTGTACTTAAATTATTTCTGGTTTCCCCTACATAAAGACTGTTACAGTTTTTAAACTGCAACTTTCTCAACTACAACTGTTTTAATTCTATTTTGTAAAATTGTATTGAACGTTTTTCCTGGTGTAAAAGTAAATTTACCCATAATAAAAAGTTTATACATTTTTTCTATTTCTTGCCACATTCTTTTTATCGTGGCTGATAAGGCAAGAACATACCGATGAGTGAACTATTGCGTGATCATAAGCATTATAAGCTTTCAACTAACAATCCGACAAAAAGCAGGGAAAAAAATTGAACCAATTTTTTACTACACAAGAAATATTAAACGATTCTCTTTATATTTTTTTGAGATCTAATGATGCAAAAACACCTTACATTTATGGTTTGCTTAAGACACATAAACAAGGTATACCTCAGATCCCAAGCAGAGGAACTTTTAATTATAAACTGGGTAAATTTTAAACCTGGATCTTGGGACTTTATGTTTTACAGGAAGAATATGTTTTAAAAAATACTGAATATTTCATTAAGTTATTGAGTACAATTAATCCTCAAAGTTTCTTAGCTAGTTTTGATTTTCTGTTATTATTTACGCAAGTGTTATTCAAAGAATCTATTTCTTGCTCGTGAAAGATGAAAATCGAAGAACACAACTTCTTTTCGAAGTTTTAAAGCAGATATTGATTTTTGCAACTACTCAAACTGCATTTAAATTTAATGATGTGTTCTACGATCAGATTGAAGGAATACGTATGGGCAGACCATTAGTGTCAGTTCTAGCTAACATTTTTATGAACGTACTTGATTATAAACCAGAAGTACGGGTAATTTAGGACTATGATTTTTTTTTTGTCAGATATGTTGATGGTAGATTTCACAGTTTTGTTTTGGACAAATGGACCAAGAGTTCTTTTAATATTTTTAAATTCATTACATCCTAACATTAAATATGCTCATGAGAATGAGAAAGGTTCTTTCTAAATGCTTTTGTTTTAAATGGATTTAGGAAGAAGACACACACTGATCTCTATCTGAACTGAATTCAGTTCATCACAAGATCCAAAAAGTATGAATTGTAAAAAAACTTCATTGGCTATAACTAAGTTTAATTATAGTTCCAAAAGAGCTTGATGAGGAGAGCCATAATCTGGAAGCTGTATAGTAAAAAGGAATGATTATCATATTACTGTGGTTAATAATACTTAAGCACTCAAAACATGGCATCGAAAAAAAAATCCATAAAGGTTTGGTTTATTGTGTTGTTGTATAGGAACCTGGCTTAACAGCCGAGATAAAAAAAAAGAAATGTGGCAAGATATAGAAAAGATGTATGAACTTTTTATTATGAGTAATTTATTTTTTACCAGGGAAAAAAAGTTGAATGCAATTCAACAAAATAGAACTAAACCAATTGCAGTTGAGAAAGATGTAGTTTATTGTGTAGAATGGACGGACTGAAATAGTTTTTCTATAGGGAGAACCAGAAATAATTTAAGTACAAGACTACTGGAACATAGGTGTGTTCCATTACACAGCTACCAACATTTTAAGGATACACGACATCGCAGTGAAAAATATGATTGTTAAAATTATTTGCAGTGAACATGTTTTATACCAACTGCATTAATTATAGTCATGTTGAGACATGCTGATCAATTATTTGCTAGTCCCACTTCATGGAACTATGACGTTATGGTCACCTATCATGGTGGCCTAGTAACGCGACCCTAACAACCATTTTGTGGAACTATGACGTCATGGCGGCCTTGCAATGCGTCCCTAACAATGCGCCCCACTGGTGACAGTTTATGGTGCTATGACGTCATCGTTTTTGGTCCTTGAGTCAGAAACATCTGTGGCACCCTCTAATGGCGTGCCGCACAAGTCGAGCCCTAACTACTTTTAAGTCTTGCGCACACAAAAAGGACAATTTGCTTTTCTATAGTTTAGATATTGATCAGTGGAAAAAAAAGTAGTATCACGCCAAAGCTGTTGAAGTATACCTGATTTATCACAAAGTGTAAACCTAAATCTTAATTTCAAGTACCATCATTAGTTCAGACTAATGGGAATATGTTTGGGAGAAAGAAAGAAAAATATGTTTTATCGAAAAAAGTAATGATAAAACTGAAAAATTCGCGAAAACCCTATAAATAGGTATGAATTATCGTTACTTACCTCTAATTAGATGTTTTTAAAACTCGCCAAGAATTTTGAAATGTGTATGTGAAGGTGAATATATGCATAATTTAAAATGTATAACTATCTGAAAAAGTGGAAATCAAGCAAGCCCTCATGAACATTCGAAGTATTACATATATACTTAAGATAACAATGTAAGGTCATAGTTTTGTTGCTAAGCGACACAGGTAAACGAGCGTTACCAAAAGACAACTGGCTTTTATGTATATTAGTTTGTTTGTTTGTTGTTTTTTTTATTTCGCTCAAAGCTACACGAGTGCTATCTGCGCTAGCCGTCCCTAATTTAGCAGTGTAAGACTAGAGGGAAGGCAGCTAGTCATCACCACCCACCGCCAACTCTTGGGCTACTCTTTTACCAACGAATAGTGGGATTGACCGTTACATTATAACACCCCAACGGCTGAAAGAGCGAACATGTTTGGTGTGACGGGGATTCGAACCCGCGACACTCGGATTGCGAGTCGAACGCCTTAACCACCTGGCCATGCCGGGCCATATATATTAGTTAACTTTATTTTTGACACACGTCAATATATGTGTGTGTCTGTGTCATGTAAAACAGGCCATATACTAATGGCAATTAGTACATTTAACAATATATATTAGTGTATCATATTGTTATCTTTTCAATTGCTTCTTCGTGTTAGGTTTAGAATATGTATTAAATTTTTTTTTCTGGTTAGTTTTGTCATTATGCGTCCTAAGGTTTTTAAAATTAGTTCTTGTACATTTTGTGTGAGTTACTTCAGTAGCCTACAGATTCTGTCTAGTTCGTGTTGAGCGAATTATGTGATAATGTAGGCTCTTTAAACTGTAATAAGAAACGCAAAAGTAGGCTTAAAATCAGTCATGGATTGCGAACTTTAGCTGTTATATACCCGGACGAAATGGAACTGTAGAGAATACCATAACTGGACTTAAAATTCTATGTAAGAAAATTTTTAGTCCAAGTATTGAAATGACTTTGTTTTTTAATAATAAAACTTCGAGTCAGCGAAGCATTTGACAATCACAAAAGAAATATGTTGAAACTCCTATATACTCGAAGTTCAAATGACAGGTAAAAGTGGTGTATGTTTGGGATCTTTTCCAGAAATGGCTTAAAGAATCAGAATAAGAGTGCAAAAATGTACAAACGCGACAAAAATCTTTCAAGCAAGACCGAAATTGTTAAGACGATAATAACACAAAACAAAAAGCTTAGGAAATAGAACAGCAAAACCACGAACATGGACAAAGAATTGAAAAGTCACTGTATTGGAATGCAGGAAATCTAAAGAGTTGCGGGGTCAGAAATATAGCTGCTTGAAAATAAAACATGAGTCTGAAATACAGACGTTTGTGACAAAAACCCACTGAGATGCGAAAATCCAAATGTTAATACAATGTTATTGAAAAAATATCAAGAGAATGTAAGATAAGTTTGAGTTATGTGAGTTATTGATATCAGTGTCACAGCTGTGCAAGAAACTGTAAGTTGTAACTTTGCAAAATAATAACATTGCAGATAGATAAAAACTAATAGACAAAGTGAATGAATTGCAGAAGATAAAAATTTGACCATTAAATCACTTTAAGTTCAGCCAGCTTTAATTACTAAGAGCATTTGATTATACAAGTATGATAACAAATATTATAGAATTTTCTTTTGATACTTGAATATACTTAACATTTATGCAAGTTTCTAAAACATAAGCTACAACGTATACAAATATTATTTGTCTTAATAATAACAACGTATTAATAACAATTCATAAATCTACTTTCGTCATAATGGACCTGGTGTGGGTTAGTGGTTAGTGTGCAGGACTGTAATTTTGATGGTCCTTGATTCAGGTCCCAATCTTTTCAAAAACTCACTCCGCATTTTAGGGCTGTGGATTCATTATAAAAATTAATGTAAAATCCCACTATTAGATTAGAGTATCAAAAGAGTTACACCATGGTGGTCTTGACTAGCTTTCTTACCTCTAGTCTACCAACTCAAAATTATGGACGGCTAGCATAGATAGCACTTGCTTAGTATTGCGCGAATATCCGAAACAAGCAAATTCGTCTCAAAGTAACTAAAACAATTTGATAATGTCAAATAAGTTTCATTTTTACTTTGTCTCAAATTCATCATTCCAAACGAATAGCTCCCCTGTGGTACAGGGGCATGTCTGTGGACTTACAATGCTAGAAATCGGGTTTCGATATCCGTGGTGGGCAGAGCACAGATAGCCCGTTGTGTAGTTTTGTGCTTAATTCCAAACAAACAATCCAAATGAATAATTCAATTCAAAGTGTCAGCATTGCAAATCCGATGAATTTAGTTGATATTAACTTAATCTAAATAATTTGAATTTATGTGATGGAATATATGATAATAATCCTATCATTTGTACTATCTTTTACAAAAAGCTGGTTAATGTTAAAACAATGATGTACAATCTTTTGATTTGGTTTTGTCGGTTAAAATAATTTTGTGAAGTATCAGATCTGACTTGGTTGTTAGAATTTTTTTAAAAATAAAACGTTAAGACCTAACAGCATTTCATAGAAAATATGTTAATGTACTTTTTCTTTGTCAGTCTCTAGCTACACATGTTTTATTTGTTTCCTGTTTTAACGATTTCTAGTGTTTTAACAACTAATTATAAACAATGTTTTATTGATGTATACATTTTTAAATTTTCTATGATACATTTATTAAGAAAACGACTTTATTTTTGTCTTTTGTAACTTTTCAAAATACGTTTGGAAAACATTTTATCCATCAGTACCATTATATCTCCACTGTGGTTCAAGAACATGAGGAGGAAATAGCACTCAATAACTTAAATAACCATGCATCACGTACATCAAATTATTTCTTTGAAGTTCAGTAGAGCAAAAATATTCTCACATTCGTTCAACATGAACAAAAGAGAAATTAATAACAGTAATTTACCACCCTTAATTTATTACCTCTATGGAATACATAATATTAAGGATAATCTATTTAACGATCAACATCATATATTGATTACGTATCGTTATGTTAATTAGCTTTTATGTTGCTTTTTTTTTCTCTGTTTTAAACCAATAAAGTTCCATGCTTTTTAAAAGTGCAGTATTTTGAAAAAAGTTTGTTTTTTTCATTTACCACTTCGATAGATTTTGTAATTTTGCTAATGGTAAATATTTTTACGGTAAAGTTATACAAGTAATGAATATAGTTTTTTTTCATTTACCACTTCGATAGATTTTGTAATTTTGCTAATGGTAAATATTTTTACGGTAAAGTTATACAAGTAATGAATATAGTTTTTTTTCATTTACCACTTCGATAGATTTTGTAATTTTGCTAATGGTAAATATTTTTACGGTAAAGTTATACAAGTAATGAATATAGTT
>NW_013666389.1:283542-287476 GCF_000517525.1 Limulus polyphemus | reverse complement strand
TAATGAATATAGTTTTTTCATTTACCACTTCGATAGATTGTGTAATTTTGCTAATGTTAAATATTTTTACGATAAAGTTATATAAGTAATGAATATAGTTTTTTCATTTACCACTTCGATAGATTGTGTAATTTTGCTAATGTTAAATATTTTTACGATAAAGTTATACAAGTAATGAATATAGTTTTTTTCATTTACCACTTCGATAGATTTTGTAATTTTGCTAATGTTAAATATTTTTACGATAAAGTTATATAAGTAATGAATATAGTTTTTTCATTTACCACTTCGATAGATTGTGTAATTTTGCTAATGTTGTACGTCTGGTGATAAAATATTCTCGATTTTTAATAAAACAGCTTCATGGAAGAAAATAACTCCCATCTTCACATATATTAATGTATACCAAATCTTTTACCCAAAAGAGAGAGTAGGCAAGATTATTTACATGTGTGAGTTATTAATTTTTGTTTCACTTACTGCATTTTTGTCAAGATCATTATATATGAGCGGCTGAAGTGAATTTGTTATTTTCTTTAACATACGTTCAGCAACTTGTTTTTCATCTTCAAACTGTAATGGTTTTCATGAAATATTTTGTGTCGTGACGCTATTACTGTAGATTATAAGTTTTCTTCAGATTATAAGTTATCCAACATGTGTTATATGAACTTGATAATCTTAGAAGTACACACACACATATATGTCTGTAATTTAACACAGAAATTGATTACATCGGTTTTTAATGTACTCCTTGTCAGAACTTGGGAGAGGAGTCACATGTAAAATGTATAAAAAATCTAAAATGTTCCAACAATAAATATTAAAAAACAAGCACGATCATAATAAAACTATTTTACAACTAAACTAAGCATGTAACTAACTTTAATTTAAGTCGTTAAAACAAGTTTGTGACGTTTCATGTTAATGGCAGCTGTTTCAAAATGTAGTTTTCGAAAAGTATCGTTATAATTTAGATAATATATACAACAAAACAAAGCATTTTTCAAAAAGACACACAAATGTCTTGACATTATCGTCTTGACATCATACAACAACCGAGTTTCTCCTGACTCTAAAGAATGTAGAACTAACAAAAATGAATAAGCTATACAGTACACAGAGACAATAATTCGTCAATCTAAGTGAAGTTTTCTAAACTTTAGCTTAAAGTGTAAATAAGCCGTTTCTTGACTTTAGAAATAGGAACAAATGGAGTATAGCTATAGTTTGTTGATATACCAAAACACAAGACTACTATTTGTGATATTAAAAGCGAATAATAAGGTCAAAACAGGATTGACTGTCGCTATTGTGAACACCTACGGCTTAAAGTGCGGTTTTGAACCTGGCTCGCCAACTAAAGAAATCCAGAGCTCCATCATAGGAACAACCTACGCTCAATATATTCTAACTCCAGCATTATCATTTTAACGGTCTACGCCCAAAATAGAACGATAAAACGTATTCTTCATTTTATCAATGCCAGATTAAATCAGTTGAGATATGGTGAAGCAGTCAATTCTGTATGTGTTTAAAAATGGATTATCAGTAAGCGATAAATATTAGTTAAAAATTATTAATTTAGTTTTGTTTTAATTTTATGCAAAAAAAATATAGTTTTCAATATAGTAGTTGTCAGTTCCCAAGTACGGTGCTATAACAACAACCACCTTTGAGAAATAATGTGAATAAGAAATGTTTGTGTGCTCTTGAAGTTAAAATTAGTCTTTTATTAATGTCTGGGTACAAAAACGTTAGTTTTATCAATCAAGGATTAGTAAAAAATAATAAGGAAATATTTTTCAATATATATATATATGGAAGAAATATTCATCACTTTGAGGAAAATAAAAAATACTCTAAAGCAAAATAAATGGCTTCGTTATTCATCGCATTCAAAAAATAGCTAAATAAAAAAGAAATATTACTAAAGCAAATTATTTTTAAACAGCTAAGAATTGACATTTTTTTCTTAGTCACGAAGTTCGAAACCCAAAGAAGTTACAAAAAGGTTTTGTTTGTTTCAAATATTTCGAACTGTATTTTCGCATTTGGTATGTTTAATGTCAATAAGTGTACTTTAGATAACATGCCATTATTCCGGTAAAATTATTCAGGCACCACTTTGGTACTGGTATTGTTTTTAAATCAGTTTTACACTATAATTTTTTCAGTTCACGTCAATAAAATTAATAACGCTTAAAAATAGTATTTTAATTTCTTTAAAAACAGTTTCCAAGTAAAACTGTAGTTATGACGAATTAACTGTACTCTTTTGTTGAACAATGTGATAAAATTGTAATCTAACATTTGGTTTAATAGGTGGCCAAAGAAGGATTCGTTTCATGAATGGTTATGTTCAAATCGTTCAGCCCATTTATTACTCAAATAAAGCGTTAGGCTATAATTACGGATTATATTATGGTAATAAGGTGTTATATTATTGCCCCCAGTGGCACAGTGGTATGTCTGCGGACTTATACTGCTAGAAACAAGGTTTCGATACCGTGGTGGGCAGAGCACAGATAGCCTTTTGTGTAGCTTTGTGCTTAATAATAAACGACAAGTTTTATTATTATTTTACAACACAGCAAATATTGCACCTGAAGAACCTGAAACTCCAAACTTATAAACGACAAAAGAAGAACCATATAACTACAATAGATACTTATAACATATGTTTAGCTGGAAAGATAAAGTATATATGAGGCATATTTGATACTAAGATATGTAAACGGACATAAATGAAGAACTGTGGAAATACATTTAACTTTTAGACTAGTAAAGTAGAAATGATGAGCCATGGAATCACAGTTCATATTAACACATCTTGAAATGCATGAATAATTAACAGATAAATTATATTTGCCCTGAACTCTAGAAAAAGTGAATACCAAGATACAATAATAAAGCAATACAATGAATATGTCTAATATTAACACTCTTTGATGAGACAAGGTTTGATAATTATGAATAAAAGTTGTTGAGCAAATGCATATGGAAAGTTTAATATGTAAGTACTTATTTTAACTTTTTCGGTTTATGTTTTACATAATTGAATTGGTAAACAGACTTTGGTTTAACATGAAAAATATCTTAATAGCATCAAATTACTGCACTTTTCTTTACAAACACTTAAAATTCGAGAGATTTTGATTTACATAGAAATATATAATAAATTAAAAAGCGATCTTACACACTCCAAATATATTTCTTTTTAGAAAATATACTGTGAAATAAATGTTAAGTGCTCCATGGACTAAATTATTTTTACCAACTCATTTTTATATTTAAGTTATTTAAAGTGTCCAAAACTAGTAATCTGCGGAAAGTCTATAAGTTGAAAATGAACTTAACTTTGAATATTTTACACTTAAAAATAGTTTTTGTAATAAAATGTTTATTTAATTCTTCAGTGACCTACTATATTATTATTTTAATTATTACAACCGAATAATTTCTCTACTCAGAATCATGAAGTGTTTCTTACTTTCTACTGTAGAACTTTATAAGTTAGTTGTTGTTATAAAGTAAGTTATTTATAACATTCTGTATTTTTGTTATTTAATGATTATCGAATCCGTATAAGCAGCCATGTTGTACACATATGTAAATACCTAATTTAGAAAACGTTTTTTTTTTAGCTTAGTGGTTTTACCAATAGTAACAATGAATTTGTTTTTAGTGTATAATGAAAATATTTAAAATGACATACCTTGGATAAATTAAATATTTCTATTTGAGTTAAAAGATGTTAGAAGTATTTATTTTGAACATTTCAAATTTATCCCACATTGACAATTCTGCTCACAAAACAATACGACTCACTGGACGCCCACAACCCGACCGTCACTTGGATGTCAGCAAAAGTAATAAGTGAAGACAGTGTTGAGTGTTGTTTATATATCATTACTAGCTGTACTCGGCCACG
>NW_013666389.1:259774-282542 GCF_000517525.1 Limulus polyphemus | reverse complement strand
GTAAAATATTTAGTATAGCGTGTGTTGCTTTTACTTCCAACAGATGGCGCTGTTTTTCAAAATAAAAACATGTTTTTACCTGTTACAGGTGTGACATTTATATAATAGTAGGTATATAAAAACACGCGCGCATTCGAATGCAACGTTGTGTCAAAATTTCAAAGCAATCGGTGAAGAACTTTCGGAGATTTAAGATTTTGAACAAACGAATATTTACATTTTTATTTATATAGATTCCAATATACACCCTTTTAGGCAGTAAGATGCTCGCTACATTGTTTGTTTTCTTTTTTTGCCCTTATATCTTTTTTCTTACTACAAAATACAGCTAAATTTTAATTGTAACTTCAGAGACCTGCACAACAGTTGTGGTCAAACTATAGATTTATTGCAAAAGTACTTCATTAAATATAGGACTTCTAGAATAATATAAAATAATTCTAATCGCAGACACCAAAATCTATAAGTCCAGTTGTCTTAGACCTAACATTAGTCAAGCCACTATTAAGTACCCCCTATATTCGATAAACAGATAGATTAACACTGCAGCTTATGTACGTTTTTTGCTTCAGTTTAGTTTGTACTAAACTTTACCGTACTAAACTTTATCATGTTTTACATTTTTCATAAGCAATTATTCATTAAAATATTCTAGTTATTAATATAAAATGTGATAGATATCTAAAGTTACATAGAATTTGAGATATCATAAATTACTTATATCATAATTTTGATTGTTACAGCTCAACTATATGTACGATGTACTAAAATTGTAAAGATGTAATAAATCAATTACCTAATTTTCTAAGTTCACCGTGATCGACCCTATCTAGCCAATGTTTTATCATGTAAAATGTCATATGTCGACTGTTTATTAACTGATTATCCAATAGATTAACTATCTAGGCATCTGAGATGTCACAGGTGAACTATCTAGTAATCAAAATATCAGAAACTGACTCCGTAGTTATCCAAGAAGTAACAGTTGAGTGAACTTTTTATTATTCTCAAATCAATTATTTAGTGGTATAAATTATTTATTTGGTAATTTTAGAGCAAAGCCACATTGAGCTATCTTCTGTATCCACCGTAGGAATCTAACTCCGGATTTTAGCATTGTTAATCCGTAGACTTACCGTTATCCCACCGGGGGACTCTAAAATGTTACACAGCAACTACGTAGTTATCTGCAATTTCTTAGACTCACTCTTAGTACTTTATTTTTCAAACAAGAACATATTTTATAATTTAATCTTATTACAATTGAGTGTTTATAATTTTCATTTTTCAATAGTTTACTTTGTATCAGCTTGAATTATTATTTTATTCAAAACAACTATATAACGTGTTTTATTTTTGTTAAATTTATTACCAGAAACAACGGGTTTATAAGTACATTTCAACACTAAACAACATATCAACACAACTATCTCAGCACCAAATAAACTATGAAAATATGTTCTCTCCTATTCTTTTAATTTAGATTGTAATACACTTTAAATACATACAGAACTTTAAATTAAAACCTAGTTTCATAAGCTAATGTTTATCAAACCACAACACCTCTAGATCCATTATAGATAATAAGTGTAAGTGGTACCTGTAGTGATAACTCCTCGTTGTTCAAATACACTACGTAATAAAGGTGTGTAGAAGGTGATTATCACGTGACACACCCATTAACTAACTGCTGGAATCTTTATAGGATATTCGTGGAAAAAGTTTAAAAGACAAGAAAGAAAATATTTTATTTTGCACAAATTATCTAAATGACATAGATATAAACTACATACTTCTTGATTGAAATCAATAATGATAATATTGTGTGTAGATCATTAAATGCACATGTTTGCTTCAGCACACTTAGCAGATAATGTTACGCTTTGCCAACACGTGAAAGAAGTAGAAGCTGCTACTGTGTGAATACTTCACACTTTCTATTCAGCGTGAACAGAAAGAAGAGGTTAATTTCAATCAGTGCTACTAACCATAGTATAAGAAGAAACATGATGTTCATCGATGCTGGTCGATCACGTTTTTTTGGTTTTTTTTGCTTTTTATTAGAACTTAAACTATAGAACTACTCTTAATGATCAAATGTATAGACCTTTACAGTGACGTCACAAAATGTTCTCCAAAGCATAATGTCTGTGTTTTAAATTTTTCACTGTCGTGTATACATATAATATTTGTTCTAGTGTTGTAAAGTGTGGTGTTAACTGTATGTGAGTTTGGAATTTTGTACCACTATGAAGAAAGGGTATTTCACTTCAAATTTTCAAACGTTTATCAAATTTAAATCTACAATTGAGTAGAAAACATTAAAATCTGTGTCTTTTTGTCTTTTATTGTGGGTTTAAGAATGAACCTGACACAGGAAAAGTTGTTTATTTATAAAAGTGGCAGATAACTAATTCATCAAATATAACTACACAACTGAAAGCCTGTTCGTGTAGGTATTCATTCCTAATTAAGCCTAAATGTTACCTTTGTCTAGCTAAGACTTGCTAAATAGTGATGCTATTAAACAAGTCGAAAAAGATTTAGACTTATTTCAAGATCGAAAAATTCTCATTTATGTTATTCAATTATTTGTTGTTGTTGTTGTTTTCAGTTGTTAATACTTTCAAAATGAAACATTACCTTCAAGATTAATATCATTTGTGGGCGAAAATATTGGGATTTGTGATATCTGTGTTATAATCCAAAACTAGAGATGTTGCTTAACTACTAAACTGATAAACTGTATAACCATGCATAATGAAAGAGATATCAAAATGTTAAACATCAGACAAGACTATTTACAGTCAAACATATATTTTTAACGATTTTTCACTCTGGTATAGAAAGAAAGAAAGAAAACAAGGGGTGGTTTTTTAACAGCTAATCTGAGATTTAATTCAAACAAAATAAGAGAACTTTATAAGTCAACATTATACTATAAAGCAATGAAATAAATACTTCAAATGACGTAGTTATGTGAGCTAAAAGCTGATTAAAATTCTGCTTTAAAGAAAATCCAAAGATGCAAAATTAGAAAATTAAAGAAGATAGCCTATAACTAGGCAGTTGCTTTTAAAATAAAAAAAAATGTCAGCAATAAATCTATACTTATATTATGGTTCTATTTCAACGTGTAATTTTAACCAACTGCATACTGATGTATTCGTTGTGTTGTTATAACCTACGAATGTCATGTTAAAGAAGTGAAATGTTCGTGTTTTCTTTCCAGCTGTTTTAAGAAATTGAAATTCTAATTCTGAAAACTAAAATATAATTGTAATGTTTATTAAGGTGTATTTCAGACTAAAGTATTAGCGATATTATGTTTCTAGAAGAAAAACCTTCAAATTCTGCCGTAGATAAGCTAAAATGTTTTAAACTATAGTTTTTTGACGTAACAAAAACAAACGGACGTAAAAAAACTTATGAAATAATATGGAGTAGGAATTTTTCTTCTGACAAAAAACAAAAATCTTTTTGTTTAATAAAAGCCAGCATAAGTGTTTGATTTCGAAGAATTTTGTTTACAAATGTTGCTATTAAACTTTGAATAATATACTCAAAAAATATTTAGATTGTGTTGTTTTAAACCTTCCCAAGCTATCAAACTGGTTAGAATGAATAAAACAATTTAAAGTCTCAACTGATATCAAATGAAATGAATGTGTTATGTGCACAAACATGTAGCGAGAGTTTCCTATTCACAGAAAAAACACCCTTCAAATTAATGTTTCAAACCATATGTTACATTTCTATAATTTTTTAGATACCGAAATTAATTTACACCTAAGTAAGGATGAAAAGAGCTATGCGTTTTAAAACTGATAACATTCAGGTTTATACATGTTTCTATGTCAGAGGTCCTCAAGTTTGAAAAACCCTGTTCTAAGTGTTAGTTTTTTAAATTAAAAATATAACGTAGTACAAAAGCATGATTCAATCTGTTTTATGTATAAGCTATTATGTTAAGATTATTGAATTGTTTTCATTTTTAATTTAAGCAAAATCTTTGTAATCTTACATCTCAAACTAGTGGTACAAAAACCCAAGTATTTTAAAGTCAAACATTACTTTTAAATGCTGATCGGTATGAAATAAGAACTGTTTAACATGTATTTTGGACATCGATACATTAATAACAATATTTGGATGTGCAAAATAAAGATATTATTAACGTCATATTGTTCTAATATGACGTTAACCGTTATTCAACCGTTCATGATATTAAATACACATATTTTTGTGAATGGATAAATAATTTACTTGGAAGTTGTACTTTTTGATGGTTAACTGCAAACATTTCCCAAACACGTGTATTTAATGAATTACTTCAGTTTACTTTCATCGAACTTTGAAAACAAATATATTACGTTTAATAACAGAACTGATAGCTATTGTTTAGAATAAAACGGCAATAAAATAATAACTCATAAAAACTACAGAAAAAACTAAAAGTGTTTCGAGTATAAAGAATGGTCTTTCAGAGTTAAACAAACACAAAAACATGATAACAGCTCTTACTCATTAAACTTTAATCATCCAGTTAAGTAAGTTTTATCTATAAACGAAATACCTCGGGATCACACGAAACATATAAATAAAACTAATGATTCTAGTAATTAAGGAGCACCATCTTAATACTTTCAGTCGTATGCTTTCATGGTATATATTGAGGTTCCTAAAAATCCTTTCAAAGTTCTTCAGAAATATATAGAATTCTTGTCTGGACGGGACTCAACTAAACGGCAGAGTTTATGCCCTATAGCGGTGGATAAACTACATTTATCATTACTTTTATGCTTCCTCCATAGGAGGAGACACATATACAGGTTAACAATCAAAACGTTTGTAGATGCATGTGAAACCCTTTGCCAAAAACAAAGTTCCAAAAGTTTCATAGTTTCAAATAAATAAGTTGAGAGCTCTAATTTGGATATAGGATTTGAAAATACTTCAAATGTTTGTGAACGACAATCCTTCATATAACTCTTCAATTAGAGTGACTGTAACTATCGGTTCTCATATTAATATTTACTAATTTCGACTGATTTATAAGGAAACCTAACTAAAAATGTCGATGTGTGTATAACGTACATACGTGATCAGGAGTAATCGCGTATATATTGGTGAATAAGACTCCCAAATCAAAACTTGTATTTAACTGAAAGCAACAAACCACACCAGGTCCAAGTAGAACAGCTGTTTACATTAAATAGTGAAGTAGAGGGGATAAGACGATGAATCCTACGATAAATACGGCTATAAGTGTGATGGCCACAGAACTCAGTCCCATCCAGGCACTACTACTTCTCTTCTTCCAACGTCGAGAACGCGTGAAAACAGCGTGATCGTACGCGTCGTCGCATTCTTCCGGCGGCGGTAGGGGCAGGGGAACGTCGTCGATGAAGCTGTGTTCGCACTCGCAGTCTCTTCTAGCGATGGATTCCCTTGGGTCCATTCAGGTATGTACAAGCATACTTACACGCGAAGAATGTTATGTTGAATGTTCGTTGCTTTCTAACACCTAGCGGAACGTAATACCATCTGCAGTATGAGAATTATGAACAAACAAGTAACATCTTAAAGCTTCATACTTGCTTCTGTTTTTATGTTATTCCGTCTGAAAATTACACGTTATGACGTTAATTTTAAAGCGGTTGCAGATAAAGATTCGTTTTTAGAAAATACCTTACGGAAAGCAAGAAGTCAGCCTTCGAGGAAGGAAAGTTGTTATTCTGTACGACGTATGACGTTGCCAAATGCTTCAGTTATTAGAAATAATGCGAATAATCTCGTACACTTTACATTTCATTCAAATGAGAGAGACAAACGTCTAGAAGACTAAGATGTTGTGTTTACTGTATTAGATGCCTTCATCAGAGAACTTGGAGTTTAACATCTTTATCACAAGTAACATTTCACTTCTGTTTATCTCTTGTAGCACTCATATGAACATAACTTCTCACCAATGGTCTAAAGTCTTGTCTTCAAGTCATTCATATAGTTGAATATCACATACAGAAGATCATGTAATAAAAATACATTATAGCAGAAATTACTTAATCTTTTCACGCCTGACGGTCAACTGTTGTTTTCATTAACGACTACAAACACTAGTCCCTGTTTCAATTAACACGGAAGGACTAGAAACTGGAGTCTTCCAGCACTGCGATATACGTTACGATCTGCACATCGCAATCTCGAGTCCATAACTAGCGACATCTGGCGGTATTGAGAAGCAAATCATCGGTTGAATAAAACCACTGAAATCTCAGTCGATTTTTTTTCTTCCCGACAAAGTCCTTTGATCGAATTTATTTACGTGCAATTCCTAACTCATAGGGAATCTCTGAGTATGAGAAAGGCTCCTGTAAACGATCTCTTTGCGTGATCGACCATTTAAGTAACATTTATACCAATCAATCTTTACAACATTCAAATACATAATAGCATAATATTTAAGTCTTCAAACCAAGAAAACTTCTGAGCATATGTTAAACTACAGAGTTGAAAAGAACACGCGTTTTTTTTTCTTTTGACTAATAAAGTTAGATAGATATAGATGACTGAAAATTGTCATTCTAAAACAAAATTTGCTGCCTTTAATAGAACTAGCGTATCTAAAAATCAAGAAAATACAACATACGGTTTAGAATATTTGTGTGAAAAATGCTAAATAGAAAACATGTTCATGAGGCTTTCGGGTCCACAATACATTTTTGTCTACTAAGTTTTAAGGTCAAGTTAAACTCGTGCCATGCTGAAGACTGTTGTATACGGTGCAAATGTCACCTGCATGCTAAGATAAGAATTCTGTAATATATTTTCAATGAAGCAGCTTTCAATTATACAAGTTTCGTCTTTTTCTTCTTCTTCTAACGATGCGTGATATCTGAAAGAAAATATCTTTAGAATCTGGACTTTCACATATTCAGAAGTTTGTAAAGCAAACAACCGGAAACAGGAAGGCAAAACAACATTACTTAAATCTCTATTGATTTAGAAGACAGGTGTGATCAAAAGTAACAGTAGAGTAATTGAGAAAATAGTACCAACTCAGTTCTTCAAATTACTTGCCGTTACACGTGATTTATTTAGCACAAAGATCCACTGTTCTCTTGTAAATCTTAAAGTAATCTATTCAAACCTGAAAAATTCAAAAATGTAGGCAGTATACCACTTTATAGTTACTTTTGACCACATGTGCATGCTGCAAAGCTTTTTTACTTATTTAACTTAATTGATAGTCACGTTCAGAGTGTTATGATTTTATATTATAATTTAAAATTATCATGTTACAATAGGAAAACATATAAGTTGACAGTAGGTTACAAAATTCGTACTATGATGTCTCCAGTTTCCAATAAAGCCAATTCTCATCAGCCCAGCCAAGTGGATAATAGAGAGATTCGCATCCAGTGGAGCTTTATATGGCTTTAGGACCAGACTTTATCATTAAATATGATCTTTTATGTTTTCACGTTTAAATCCAACACTTTGAAGGATAAAGAAATTAAACTTAGCTGAAAAATTGCCTCGTAGTTTCCTATGCAATGACAGGGTATAAATGTATGCGCATAGAGAAAAAGTCGTCAGTTATTGTCTTTATAACTTAGGGTTCCTCAAATGTTATGATAAGTATTTGTCATTTCAGAAATATATTCTATCAAAACTTTTTCAATATAAGTTTTTTAAAACTGAGACTGAAAGTACCAACAATATAGCGCCATTAAATGCAGTCAACCGAAAACAAATTAAAAATGATTAACCTCTAAAAACAGTGACATAATTTTACTGTCCTTGAGTGATTGTTCAATATTGTTTACTCATGATATCGTTCAAAATATCAATATTCAATGTAACAAGAACAATTTCTATGAAAAAATGCATATGGGCATTATAAATACCTACGTTACAAAGTACAACCGAACATTTTATCAAGCAGCACGTGGACATGAAACCTGAGAATTTGTTCATCTCAAGTTCAACTACAGACTAATATAGACAAGTTAATCTGCGGCAAGTTTTATCGTTTTTCTTATCGTTATCAACTACTCTACGTGATATTGCGAAGAATCGGATATTTTACTAAACTACGGAAACTGTGTAGGTTTCGACAATATTATCCTCCCAAAAAATACTACTCCCCCCCAAAAAAACAACAACTCCAGTACAATGGTAATCTTTACAGCAAACCAAAAACAAAAGTGCTTTTCTTCTATATGTGGACATTTTATATAATTGAAAAAATGAAATTACTTTCAACCTTCTCTAAACTTTCGATGGAACTATTTACTTCAAATATTGACAAATTTGTTGTTTTATATATTCCAGACTCTGGAAGAAAGAGTTGACTAGACTCTTTTAAGGTGTTAAAAACTATATTTCACATTATCTGAGAGACTTAATGAAAGGCATCCTCTTAGTAACTTTTTTTTAATATTTTACGAATTAAAATAAAATGTAAGCGTGTTTACCCCCCCCCCAGTGGCACAGTGGAGAATGTCTGCAAACTTACAACGCTAGAAACCGGGTTTCGATACCCGTGAGGGCAGAGCACAGATAGTCCTTGTGTAACTTTATGCGTAACTTCAAGTAAACAATATAAGCGCCCCCCCCCTCAGTGGCACAGTGGAATGCATGCGGACTTACAACACTAGAAACCGGGTTTCGATACCGTGGGGGCAGAGCACAGATAGCCCTTGTGTAGCTTTGTGCTTAACTTCAAGCAAACAATGTAAGCTTTTTTTGGAACTTTTTTGTACTTCTATATAAGAAGAATCAAGTAATGTGGCGTGACGCCTTCATCAAAACACGTTGATACTGTTGTTTATAACGCGAATGCTTAGCCGGAGTTGCTTCAAGTAATGTGGCGTGACGCCCTCATCAGAACACGTTGATACTGTTGTTTATAACTCGAATTCTTAGCCGGAGTTGCTTCAAGTAATGTGGCGTGACGCCTTCATCAGAACACGTTGATACTGTTGTTTATAACTCGAATTCTTAGCCGGAGTTGCTTAATTTGATAAGTTATCATATGATTAACTGTGTGCAGTCAAGACTAAGACCTTGTTATACTTGTTGGTACACATAAATGTTAACTGGGTTTCTTGTTATTATTTAGTCGTACTACAAACTGATATCGCATAGAAGGAAATTCAAGTTAGGGTTAACTTTTTTCTATTTAGGTTTACAAAGTGTATAACACTATTCTAGTAACCTATACGAACTATTAATACAGCAAGCGGCAAGAAATATTTAAGTTTGTGTATTTTGTACATATTGAAATATCCACAGCATCTTGATCAATACTATTAATAGTGTTTGATATCAATCTAGGAGTCGAACCTCTTTTTTAGAGGATATCATACATCATCATAGTAGCACCTGATATTAATCTCTATTTTTTAAAAAACAATGCAGTACTGTTTCATATAAGCATGGTTATATCTGTATTAATGAAGGTGAAATATTATATGAATAAGCAGAAGACACCTGAATAGATAATACAAACAAGTGAGATAATGAAGAATGACAACTTTTCATTCACCAAGCAAGTTTAACTTATTTAAATAGGAAAATATTATTTGAAGATATATCTAAATATTCTTCCTTTTAAAACAAAGAAACCATTTTAAACAAATATTTTAATTATAATATTCCAAAGATATATTTTTGATATTTTTCAAAATCTAATTAAGTTCTACGTCTTCACCTTCGTTTCCTCCTTGTTTTACTTGAGTAGAAAAGTCACCAGGTTGAGCTACCTACTTAGACTTGTACGTGCAAAGTAGTTATAAATGAAGTAACTAAGATGGCCGACCTGTGCGATCGAAATCCTTTCCTAAAGAAAGTATAGTTTATTTTCACATAAATAAGTTGAATGAGAAATATCGGACTTTTTATTTGTCTCTTATGGCGTCAATATTTGACTTGCGCAAAGGCGTGAACTATTTCTTAATGCAGTTCCCATTCACAACATATGTGAACTGACACATATTTTTCTTTTTTTAACGTCAAAACAAATTTTTCGAATACTTATAATAATTTTCTTCATGAATATATTGTTTCTTTTATTTTGTTTTGTTTTCACTGCTATAGTCGTCTCTAATTTTGAAATGATAGACTAGAGGGAAGGCAACTAGTCAGCTAACCCACCACCAAGACTAGGGCTAATCTTCTCTGACCGATTAGTGGGAACTAATTGTCACACTTTTGTAAATGAGGTCAAGTAATATTTTCTAATCTTATTCCTACTTATGTAAGATAAGAAAGACTGTCCAGAGACGTTCACTGTGTTTGGGAACAGAGAATAGGAACGCTTTTGGAAATTTCTCTTGCGGGAATAATGTAGTTTGAAAAAAGAAGTCCTGTGTAGAGGTATAGACTAATTTGTATAATTATATCATTTCAAAAACATAGCTAGTTAAAAAAAAGAACAAAATTGTCATGCTTAACGTATGCTGAATACTAAAAATGTAGATATTTCGTCACAAAACATGTATAAGCTTTATACCTTCCCTCCCCTATAATATATCCAGGAGTAGTTGGAACAGTTAATAAAAAAAGGCCCGGGTGGCCCAATGGTTAGCGTCTCAGTCTGTGGCTAACAAATTATCAATAGTTTCGCTACTGTGTTTCACTGTAGGTAACCTTAGTCTGGGTTTACGAAATATTTAATTTATTCTCATAGCGCCATCTATCATAATCGACTGGTATTTGGCCTCACGTACGTCATTAGCACCTAAGACTTAGAAATGATTTGTGGTTGCTTATAGTTTCATAAAAACCTCGGTTGTGTATATCTTCATGAATGATAGATATCCATTTTAATATTAAATAAAGATCAGGAGGCTCTACGTGCGCGAAGCACTTATTCTTTTGTAATCCTTTTTTAAAGCTTAAATAGTTATTATTGTCGAACATATTATATCTTCCATTCCATATAAAACAGATGTGATTGTAAGTAAATTTTGGCTTTCAAAACCATATCTGAGACACCACATGCACAGATGTCCATAGCTGTACATTCAGGGGTCTCCAAAGGTATATGAGAGAAAAAGCATGGATACCAGTTAAGCAACAGTTTCGTTATTATTGGTTTAGAGAAACATTGCTGTGAAATTTGTTGTTAATCTGGAATAGCATATCTTTTTGGCATCTTGACCATAACCTGATGTAGCCATCTATACTTTTCTTTTGTAATGACTATAGAATTCAGGAACTCCATCTCAAGAAACTGATGTTAACATATTTTCCTGTTAGCAACTAATGTTCACATTCGTATATTGTACACTTTGTAAAGTTTAAGTTTTCCATTCTGAGTCAACTGGACAACCATAAAGCCTGATGAAAAGCCTTTCGCAGTATCCTGTTGGAAAGTCTTCTACCATCATCTAGGTGGTAAACGTAAACCTAGATGATGGTAGAAAACCATCTGCTTCTTGTCACAGTCTTTGAAGTATACCCAATCCTCATACAATGTCACAAAAAAAGCGATCCTTTCTCGTCAGTTTTTGCAGTCTGTCTTTCTTTCACTAGTGTGTTTGAGGGGCCATTTTATGCACTCGTAGTTTAGTATACTTTACAAGGGAATAATTGTACACGGTTATTTTGTATACGTACAACTTGTTGGTATAATGCACTTTCAGAAGAATGGTGAGGGATTGCTCTAGTTTGCCAGTCCTGTATGTGATGAGCTGTGAGCATACGGATGTACTGAGCATCACTTACCAACGCTATTCAGTATATTACAAATAGTTGTCTTGCATCTCTGAGTTTGTTGGTTATATCAGTATCCTTCTTTTTAAAGGGATGTGACAAACTAATTTAGCCATAAGGGTATCCAAGTTGGCTTTACACTGCTGAATGATTAGAAATTGTCCTGAACCAAATATACAGGACCTATTATATGCGATATGTAAATACTTGTAACCTTTTAATAGCTTAGAAAACGAATATATATAATCATTAATTTTTATTTTCAGCAATATACAGTGCCTGTAGTTATTTGGATGTTAAATGGATACAGGATGTATAATGCTGTTGTAGTATGCAAAGCATATTTAAGTATTTTCTATCTTGTTAAGTTCACTAACGTGAGCAATTTATGTTCACCCAGAATTTTTATTTTTCAGACACATATACGTTTCTAGCAGAAAGAAAATGGCCAAAGTATGTGGCTAAATTCCTTTTAATCTAGTTACTTATTGTTCTGGCACTTGCACCTTTTCATGGGAGAGATTGTCATATAGTGGAACACATTATGTAGAAGTGTATAGTAACTCTTTCCAGCAGTAGGTCAAGCGGTACCAAGATAATACATTTTTATCCTTTATTTTTGTTCTACTGGCATGACCAACAGTTATTAGTGTATCACATGAGAGGAGAAACATTATAGAATCTTTCATATAATGCTGTCCTTCAATCTGGGGAAAGTGAATTTAAAGCTAGGAATAAATAACAAGTCAAAATTCAAGTAAGTGTTAAACTGTTATAGATTCTAGAGCCAGATCTCCATGGAAGCACTGTTGCTTAAACATAAAACGTTGGTCCATATCGGTCATCACATTTTCTAATTATTCTTTAAAATAAAAATAAAACACACAGCCCTTTTCATTCAAATATTTACTAAGCTGTCTTTAAACCGCTCTTAAAATTACTGTATCTACAAAATCCAAAGATAATTCATTCCAAAGGCCAACCACCCTGTTAGAAAATAAAATTGCCTTAGCTGAAAATTACTCTTACTCTGCTAAAATTTATACTTGTGTCCCTAATTTGTGTCCTACCATTTTCACCATTAAATACGAAGAAATACGATGCATCAACAGTATAAAGTTCCTTAACAGTATTAAATATTAAAATCAGATAATCCGTAACTCTTCTTTTATCAAGAGAAAATAATTTCAGAAATCTTAACTTGTCCTAGTATGATAACTTTTCAATGGCATATAGCATCCTAGTCATTCTCCTCTGAATTCTTTTTCAAAAATTTAATGTTCTTTCTAACGTAAGGAACCAAAGACTGAACATAACACTCGAAACGTGGCCTAACAAGCGACCTATAGAATGAAAGTTTAACCTTTTTAGACTCATAATCAATATTTCTGTAGATACAACCTAAAATTCTATTTTTCCTGCCACTAGAAACAATACACTGCTTAGATAGCTTAAGAACAACAACGTAATTTCCTTTCATAACATATATTATGAAAGAAGAATACTTCCTCTCTTGTCAAGACATAAAATGCTCTTTTTCATTTAAGGTAATTTCTGTCATATTATTCTTTACAGGCCCCTCACGAGCCAGTGGGGGACATTTTTGTTGGAAAAAAACAACCAAATCTGGTTTTTCTTTATTTGAACTTAAGTTGTTTGGACATTTTTATTGGCTACAAAGATGACATTTACCGCACTCTGTTAACGTTAGAACTACGAAAAGTGATTTGAAGTGGTAAGGCAACTGAAATCTATCAGCGTATCACGAGCTTAATGAAGAAGCACAAGAAGCATGTAAGTCTCCAAATCAAACGCAGAGGTATTCAGGAACCTTTTAGAATCACCTTGGTAGATATTGTGCAGCAAGCCGAGTACAATATTACGTCTGTAGCTGCTTTCAAAGTGTTCCTGTCTACTCCTTTTGCGGCTCACTATCGTGATGCTTCGACCTTCCCTACCGAATCGCAGGTGAAACCGTTCGTATCTCAATTGAAAGATAAACATAGAAAGGTGATAACAGAAGCATAAAAGGTTGGAAGTTGCTTAATTAATGATGCTGAGAATGTGACTTTATTGATATATCCTGAATTTACTCCCAGCGGGTAGACCTTAATACTAGCTAATAAGGAGACTTGAGGATGCTGTATTTCACCTTAAAATTTATCATTTAACAAACGAAAATTTGTATCGAAGTTGTCTCGAAAAGAAACGTTTAAAACCATCCTCTTTGAGAGTTTCCGGATTGAACCTACTTTTAATATGCAACAAATTGTAGTGTAAAGACACCCCTTGGCTCCCGAAAGACATGTTAAAATTCAAAGTATAGTATCATACTTGCATTACTTTACATTTATTATAATCAAAAGCCATTTGCTCACCAAATGATCTAACTCCTTTTGTAAAGCAGCAGCAGCATCCTCACAGCCAGCAACACCAAGACCTTAATAACATCTAGAGATTTAAGTAATTTATTGACCATTCTTTCATTTATATCATTCATGTAAATCAAAAAGAGCAAAAATCCTAACACTGGGCTGTGAGGTACTCCATTTGTAACATTCATTCAGTGTGACTGAAATCTATTTATAACAACCTTCTGCTTCCTTCCTTCCAGCCACTTTTCTATTCAATGAACATGAAAAATAATTTTTAACGATATTTTTATGTGCCACCTTGTCAACTACTTTCTAAAAATCCAAATACACCAAATTCCCGCCCTCGTCTACATGAGTAGTAACCTCTTCAAAGAATATCAAAATATTAGTAAAGCAAGCTTTTCCACTACTGAAACCATGTTGACTGTCCAACAAAATTTTAAACTTTGTTAAATGACTATGAAAGCATCTTTTATCAGAATTTCCAGAACTCTTCCCATCTCTAATGTGTATAGTTACTGGGATAATTTTTACTACATCTCAGGAATAACACTAGGCAACTTCCAATATCACCTGCCCACTGTTTAGGAGATTTACTATATATATTAGCAAGCGGCTCATATATATCCAATCCTCGACCTTAAAGAAACATTATCTGTCCCAGGAGTGTTATCATCTTTTAAACTTCCCAATGTTTTCTTAACAAACTCAGAATTAATATGTTCATCTTTTTTATCTTGTTTTCATCTAGCAATTGTTCAGGATCCGAAATACTGCTTAAATCTTCACTTTAAAAACTGTTAATGTTCACATTTTCAACCAACATTTTTCAATATATATATATATATATCGATATCCTAATTTCCTTTTTGATCAACTCTCTTGATCTTCTATAATTCTCTGTCTCATATCATTTAAACTTCTTAAATTTATAACCATTTTACCCCTTGTACCCTTTGTGAAATAATCTGATTTTTTTACTTGCAGCCATCCTTTGTATACAAGGAACATGTCTATCTTACACATTTAAAAATCTACTTTTAAAATTGTTCCACCTTTGATCAGCATCTCCAGGTAATTTAATCTCCAACTAACAACGTCAAACCTTGTTGTTAATTAAGAATTTTACATTATATTTTATCTCTTTCTTCAAACTCAAACACAATCATAGAACTGATATTCAGCTTTATGACTATGTTTCTGACACCCTTCAAGCTGTTTTGGTTACTACACTAATCTCTTAGGTTATCAGTACACTTGAGAATACCATACTTAATCCTGTCCATATGCTCCTACACACAGTTAGGGCTGATGCAGATTTCTTTGCTTCTGTATGTGGTCAGCAAAAGAATAGCAGAGGTTGAACTCCAAGTTCCAAGTGAAACAGAAACTTGACTTTAAATGAGTTTACTCATTTTGTCTTTTTCTATGATCAGTGCTAAATTCCCTTTTTCTTCACGAACTTGTCCTCAACTGCTGTTCGAATGACCACAGAAAGGCTGCGGCCTTGAAAATGGAATATTGAATACGGTTTTAATAATTGTTTGTTAATGCTGTGAATGAAGTGTTGCTGTTATTAGAAAATGATACATTTGTGTAAGCCAATCTTTTTGGTAGAGTATGATTAAATTACATTTTATTTGCACTTCTTCCACTTCTTTTGTTATTCGTAATCTGTTTCTACATGAGACTATCATATTCCTAAACATGTGAAATTTGACACCACGCTTGTATCAAAGGCGACACACCACGTATTAACATACGCACATCCTTTTCACAAAGTTGGAGTATACTTCATATTTAAATACATAGTGTAAGGCAGTAGGAGTAAGTTTTAAAAATAGTGATGCAGGACCGTAAAAACTTTGCTCATAGACATTTTTTTAACAAATGTAAACTATAAAGATAATGTGAAAGGTAATTATTTAAACTTTTAACAAGTAGCTAAGTGCGTTATCCATTTAATTATGCCAACATCTAGTTTAGTTAAGCACATATCTGACAATCGAAAGGAACGTGATGTTTCACTTATTCCAGCAATTATATAGAGATGTTTTAAAATTCTGCTTCAGCAGGAAAGTCTCATCTAGAAAAACTGTTCTGATTAATTGATATCCTTTGTCAAAGGTTTCTGTAGGAGCTGACTATAGCTCTCTTTTCAAGTTTGCTAATCAATACCAAAAACGTGCAACGACAATAGGTACCTGTCATGGTTTCATGTGACTTATATACCACGTATCAGTTTTCTAAAATAAGTTTTTTGCTCTTTTCTTTTTTGGGTTGTAGTGAAAAATAGAGCGTTTCTAGAGTACATATTGACAACCGTGCTTTTGTTTTTTTGTTTATTAAAACTGAATCAGTAATAGTTTCTGTGTTGCTGCTTAGTTACAGCTCGGAATCAGTCGCCATGTTTAGTCTACTAGTAAGAAGTGACAGCTGCGTATAGTAGTACTGCCACTGAATAGAAACAGCATATCTTCTAAGAAGCTTTCCCTGAGAGGTTACAGTACTATTTCAATTAGGGAGTATTCTAAGTCACGTGGGTTTATTATGTAAAGACAGTCGTATCAGATAACTTTAACTGATAACTGATAACACCGAAGTGCTATACATTTAATGAACGGTGTTATTTGGTGTAAAGAGAAATTCAGTATTCCATACGATAAAAATAAGTACAGTTCACCAAAGTAATCTAGCTTACACCACAACGGTCGTTGCTCGTGGAAATTGATGAAATATATAGCGCCTAGACTACTACTATGCCTCTCGTATCCTAGCCGTCCTGTTGAACTCTGGAACTGGATATGGCAGACATAGGGTAGTTGACATATAATTATATATTCTTCTTTGCTTTCACTCATAAGTTGTTAAAACTGTGTAATAAAGAGATAGGAATTCCGAACTGTAGATATTTTAAATATAAGATAAAAATGATATCATGAGTGGTTAACTGTGATATTCGTCTGTGTCTGTGCATCATTAGCTTTAAATGCATTATGATGATCGTCTCTATTCTTTAATTTCCTTGCGGCAGTAATTTTAATCGTACTGTGGTATCAGTAGTTTTAACTATGCTGTGGTATCCGTCAGTTTCCGTGCGTCAGTAGTTTTAACTGTGCTATAGTATCCGTCAGTTGCTGTGCGTCAGTACTTCAGAATAACGTTAGAACATTAAAAACACATTAACTCGGCCTTTCCAGGGTGAAATCAGTCACATTCTTAATTTTATTGGTATTAGAGCATTGTGGAGAAATTACTAACGTGTCGAATTCTCATTCGAAGGCTCCATAGTTACCGCAAAATCGCGCTCCGCACCTTGGGACTGTGGATACATTATAAGAGTGACGTTCAAATTCCAAAATTCGTTGATTTTGATTAGTTGTATTGCCTCTAGCTTTTTCAGTTCAAAATTAGAAATTGCTAGTACAAATAAGCCTTATATAGCTCTGTGCTAGCATCCGAAACAAACAAACAAATCTAAGGAAGTGTTATGAAGTTAGGTTTAAGGAACACCGGTTGAAATGCAGAGAGATGAGAAAGTTACCGGATTTTGGCCAGCCTCTCAGGAATTAGGGGGTTACAACACTTTAAGTCATTTGAAAATTTCTGATGTGAGAAATCGCCTTTCTAAGTTCAGTGGTATAGAAATGACAAGACCACCTATGATTAAAAAAATGTTATAATCCGACATAGGGAAAAAAGGTGTAAGGCTCGAAAGAGACCTGTTAGGCATAAGTTTGAGAAAAGAATATTAAAAAGGGGAGTTTAAAGAAAAGAAAGCAGAAGGAGAAGACCGGAAGATATGATAGAGAACGAATAAACCGAGAGAGGCGAAGAAAGAAAGTAACATACTGCCAGTAAGAAACAAAATCTACCTATAAATCTTTGTGTTATCGACTGCTAGTAATAAACAGCAATTTGTTCTTCTTACATAAGTATAGGTAAATTCCTAATAGGAATAAGTACAAGCTAAATAAATAGATAGGCATAAGAAAGGAAAACGAAGAGAAAATCTGAAAAAAAAAACACTCAATGAGACAGATCTGTGTAGGAAATAAACTAAATATGTAAGTTAAATGGAATAATTTCATTAATTTCTGAAGTAATCCTTTAGATTTTATGAAATCTAAAAACTTTGTAATTTTGCTTTCTACAAGTTCCCAAGTATTGTAGAGTTGGATGAAATCGATTGCCAGTTTACTATATAGGAAAGGAGAAAGTTGGAATTGCTAGAAGTCCTATGTTAGGATTCGAACGTCCCTTAACATGAAACTACACATGATTGAATAAGTATGTGCAATAACAAACTTCTCGTTTTAAAAATAAATTTTATCATTATCTACGATTTATTGCTTTATAATGACAAAAGGCATTACAAATGATATCCCATGAAGCAAGCAAATCTTTCTTTACTTAAAGTTTTAACGTTTTACTCTTTGCTTTGGGCATTTTGTTTTTCGTTACCAACATTTTGAACAACAAAATTCAAGTAAAACAATCGATCATCCGACTTTATGTCAAGTCAAACCATTATAACGTAGTGCCTAGTATATACTTATTGTATATAGTATTGCTTATTTTTAAATGTGTGTGTGTCTCTGTGTCTCTTGGATTTGTATTATTTTTGTCGCTTATCTGTTTACTTATTAGAAATTACCTTTTCTCACAAACTCAAATTATTCATAAGGTTTCTGAATCTCGATAAGGTGTTTATCGTATAACTCTCTTGATAGGAGAACTACACAAGTTGTCCTCCAGTGGGATAGCGGTAAGTGTACAAAATTACAATGCTAAAATCCGGGGTTCGATTCCCCGCGGTGGACACAGCAGATAGCCCAATGTGGCTAAAACAAATGAGGAACGAGGAAAATACGCAAGTTATATCAAGTATCTTAGGAAAAATCTATCTATTAAAATTAATCACTAAATATACATGCATATTTTAAAATCAAACAAGTTTAACTAAATAATGGTTGGAGACGGCTTGAATGGGTAATGAAGAAAAACTTTAATATAAGCTTAACTAAATGTTTGTGTGTGTATTACATAAATCTATATATATATATATAAGTTAAACAAATAAAATAAGTAAAACAGACAATTAAACTAGGGTACAATATACAATACAGGAAGGATATAATGTGTTCTAATAAGAGATATATTTGTAGAAGTAGGGCCTACAAAGAGGTGGATATTCATCATATATGACATTTTAACCTCATTCGCAAAGTTGTAAATTACAGAAATAATTAATGTAACTAAGATCTTATATAAGTGTTCAAGCCCACAGTTTGACATTTTTAGCAATTGCTCCTAGTTAAACATAGCAGCAGGCAAAGAGATGTAAAAGATATAAAATCAGGTTATGACAACAAAACCTCTAGTAATCCAGGCTCAATCATATGTATATAAGGTGAGGAAAAGTTATTTTACAGTTACCCCCATTTAGAACACAGTTTTATTTCTAAATATTACTCTGAAGTAAACAATAATTAAATTGATTTATATTGTCTTCGCATTATCTAATTCAGCAACAATCATGTAAAATTAATTGTGCTAATATAGCACATAATATAGTATAGCACCAACTGTGTAGTAACTTTTGCCCCATCCTATATATTTGGATTTTTAGGTTATATTCCATTTTTCATTTTTCTAAGAATATTTATTAACTTAGATATTTCATATTTTATTAAACAGTTCACACAGGTATGACTGAATACCAGTTTCTGTGTTTTAATTTTTTATTAATATGTAAGGCCTTCGAATAGACGTTAAGTTTGATGGATGGTATATCTACCTACCGTTGTTTCAGATATCTCTCTTATTAGAGTACAGTGTTTTACCGTTTCCTCATTTTACTTTGTACTCTAGTTTTATTGACTACCCTTTACGTGCAAAGCTCTTGTTTTTGGCTAAGTTATTTGGATTTTTTTATAAATATCACTCAAGGTAGGGTTATGCAGATGAGCTACACGCTCCTTACTTTAGATGCTAAAGTAAACATACTTCCTTATATATATAGCTCGAGAGAGAAAAATATATTCTTCATGTGCAAAGAATAAGGATTGTACATGGGATTGAGTATGTTATACTAAAACGACTCTGACTAAGCATATAAGCAAGCCACGTGACAATCACAGCTGATATAAAGTCGCTGTGTAAAGGCATGTATCAGAACTATATTTTAGTGTTGTTTGGCGGTTAGTAAGTAGTGTGATACCACCAAAAGGTTTATCATTCTGGAAAGGGTAAGTAATAGCACTTCCTGGCGCAGAATATTTATATACTCAGAACAGTACTCAGATATGTTAAGTTTGGGGATTTAGAATTTCCATAAACGAGGAATAGGTGCTTTAAAATTAACTATCACCACAGACTCAACTGTTGAAAGACAAATAGAACCAACAGTTTGTGCGCTAACACGTGAAAACATATAAATTGTAAATCAATAAAAGGCTAGACATAAAGGTACAACTTTTCAGCAACTTTAAAAACTTTGAGAAATTAATTATTAAGGAACTTGTAACAAACAGTATAATATTTATATAATATAAATATATACATACATATGTATGCGTCTGTGTTTCTGTTTGTTTATAACGCTTAGTTTCTGAAGATTTAGAAGAACAAATCAAAAGAGGATAATTATTTTCATGTTATATGCTAACTACATTGCTAAAATAATTGATTACATTTAAATAAAATAAGCAAACTTTGAACCTTTTGAATTTTTACCCCTTACCTACGTTTTTGTGAAAGCAAAAATAACTTTTATTGAAATGATCACCCAAATTCAAAACATTGCATGTAATATTCTTAGAGGAAGTAGATCATCAGACACACACTCATTCAAAATATTTATTCGACCTGCCAGTTTTGAGAAAATATATTTGTCTTCACATTACAGATCATTTCAATGCTAGCACAATATTGTTTGTTTGTTTGTAATTAAGCACAAAGCTACACAATGGGCTATCTGTGCTCTGCCCACCACGGGTATCGAAACCCGGATTCTAGCGTTGTAAGTCCGCAGACATACCGCTGTGCCACTGGGGGGCCACAATATTGTACATCTACACCATTGAGCTAATAAAGCAAAATCCAACATTATTAGAAATGCAAGCATTTTACATGTCTTAGATTCCTTGAATTTAAAGGCAGTCATTTTGGCTATTTGAAGGTTACTCGATATGTTTTGTTTTTTAGATATTATTCAACAACAACTGTAGAGCTTAAATAGACAAATAAGTTATTTAATTAAGCTTAAATATTCGCTGTGTACAAACGTTTGAAATTTTTTTATCTAAAATAATCGTTGATGACATCATTTTAACTTGTGAAATTGCATTAATAAAATTGTGAAAAAAATGGTATAAGTTAATTACACGTACACTCGAGAACTACATATTTATATGCCTATTTTTTTTCTTTTTTAAACCTTAATAAAAATATTTTGAGCTTGGAGGTCGCTAGAAATGTTTATCATTCTTACGTATGGAATATGGTCACTCCAACTTACAGATCAAAATGAAAATATTGTGCAAGTACCAGAAACGAAAAACATAAAACACAGAAGCTAACATTCTCACGTGAGCTGTCCAACTCTTTCAAATTATTGTATAAACAAACTGGAGTTGAGAAATAGACAGCTGAGAATCTTTATTGCGAGATTTTTTTAAAACGGAGCGCATTCTTTCCACGCGTATCTTTATAGCACTGGCATTTGTAAGTTATTACCTGGTGTCTACAGAATGTAAGCGCGTACATGGTGCTATATTATGGAATGTTTTAGACGTTTTAAAACGATTAGTTTGTAACTATTTCTGTTTAATTCTAGCTCAGATTCAGGAGCTTAAAGTACCAGTAAAAGTGATCACATATTTGTAAAACAATATAGCCACAGAAATATATCAAAAGGTAAGCATAGTCAACATCATTACTTGAATTCTAAATAAATATATATCTTTTAATTGTATTTTATAGAACAGTAGAATATTTGGCCCTCTTATAAGAGTTTATATATCTCAAGAAAGGAATAAAAATAAACTATCGCTCTGGGGGTAACAGGGTAATATTCTGCAAATATATTGTATATTTTGATAACCTCCATGTATAGCTGGATGTAAGGTCATAATAATTAGCTAGTTAATTGCTTTTAATTTCGTCTCTACTGGAATTTTTGTTTGGATTTGTATCTTAGTTGTAGTCCACTTGTGCGTCAGCAATAAGTTTTTGGACTTATAATGCTAAAATTCGGGGTTTATTCCCTGTAGTGGACAGAGCGCAGATAGTCTATAGTTTAAGTAACTTTGCGCTAAAAACCAGTAACAACGACAACATATGAGATATATTTTAGGTAAATGTGAAGTTTTGAGGTACCGTATTTTCTCAGCTTCGGTACAGCATATTTCAATCAACAAACTATAGAACAAATGCATATTAAACTTGTATGAAGACCCTTGAGTCTGCTTGTCTCATAGTTAGTTCTCTTTAATGGTTTATGGTTAATGGTTGTTGGACTGTTTTTATCTCAGCCAGGTACGACAGCCGTGAATATTAGGTCGTCAAGAAATTAATGTCACATTTTGGAACACTTTCATTAACCACTCCCTAATAAACGTACATTACGTATAATAGTTAAACGAACCGCCTAAACGTCACCTTAG
>NW_013666389.1:250948-258827 GCF_000517525.1 Limulus polyphemus | reverse complement strand
TTATATTGATGGCACACGACGAGACCCCACATGCGGCAGGTAATGCTATTTGAATACAAGAAGGGAAACAACGCCTCTGTTGTCACTAAGAATATCAAAGAAGTTTATGGAAATGTTTTGAACGTTCGTAAGTATCAACGATGGTTCAGCAGCTTTCGTTCAGGTGACTTTAGCCTTAAAAACTGTGACGGCAGGAGCCGACATGTTGGAATTGACATCGATGCTCTGAAGACGCTTGTTGAGTCTTACCCAAGGCAACAAACTCATGAAATGATCCTGAAATAGCATGTCTCTCATGAAACAGTACGTAAACATCTAAGGAATATGGGAAAATTCCTTAAAGAAGGTGTTTGGGTGCCTCACGAACTCTCCGATGATAATCATTTCCAACGTGTGAACGTTGCTTCGTCTCTTCTGGCGCGTAATGTGCGTGAACCATTTTTGTACAGAATTGTCACCGGTGATGAAAAATGGATTCCCTATGCGAATATTAAACGCCAAAAACAATAGCTCAGTCCTAGACAAAAACCACTTCCAACGCCAAAACCTGGACTTCATCCGTAGAAAGGGATGCTTTGAATTTGGTGGGACATCAAAGGAGTATTTCATTTCGAACTCCTCGATCCACAGCGAACTGTCAATGCAGAGATCTATAGTCAGCAACTGGAACGTTTAAATAAAGCCTTTCATCAGAAACACCCTTCACTCGTCAATCGGAAAGTCCACATGTGGCACGTTTGACTCAACACAAGATTATAGAGTTGGGTTGGGAAGTTCTCCACCATCCACCATATTATCCAGATATGGCATCATAAGATTACCATCTTTTTCATTCGCTGCAACACCATCTTAATGGGAAAACGTACGCAAATGTGGAAGGTGTTAAAGAGGACATCGACATGTTTTTTGCTTCAAAGTCAAGTGATTTATTTAATCAGGGCATTAACTACCTGGTTGTAAGATGGAAAAGCGTCAACGATAAGAATGGAGACTATTTCATTTAATAAATGTTTTGTTTCGATATATAAGTTGTTCTGGCTTTTTTTTTCATCTAAAACAAGCGACATTAATTTCTTGATCTCCTAATATATGGTTACATGAAGTCCAAGTAAAGCTTCTCGCCACTGGTTACTTCCTTAGTGTATTTTACTTTCTTGTTAGTGACCTCTTACACATTTAATCGTTTAAACACAGTTTTTGAAAAGTAAAATAATAAAAATAGTTGAAAATAAACCTATTTTTAAAAGCTGGCTGTTACTAGATCTTACCTACTGGTGACCAGATATCTTTAACTGTTTAAGAGGAGCGACTGATACTTAAAACATTTACACCAAAATGATATTGTATATTGTAAATATAATTAAATAATTTAATTATGTGATTTATGATGACGTGTATTGTTGACTGGTTGTACAAATATAACGGTATTAATATAATGAGTGTATAACACGTGGAAGAAACCAAAGGATTTTAATTATCCAAAGAACAGTCTAGATTGTGAAAATATATATAACAGTTCTTGAGTATAAGTTATTTCTTACATATTGTAAATAAATTTAAATAATTCATTTATGTAATAATTAATTCGTCTACTACTAAGAATGCTTCTATACTTAAAGCAATGAAGGTGTGGAAAAACTGAAGGAAGTCCTTCCTTTTTGATTTTTCACGATATCAGCACTCCTAAGGTCCTACACAGTCGTTCTGATATTGTCATATATTTTACAGTATGAATGATTTAAAATTAATGATTTTGAAATATCTGTATTTTAAAAAATAGATCCGTCGCTACTAAGAAGGGAACTTGTGATGTTCCAAGATTTAAGTATCATTATATTGAAAATTGTTTCTGTGTAGAGTCATAGGTCCGTGTGTCTTCATCTTTCAGAAGTATTGCAATACGAGTTTAGCCGGCCGTGGTCTAAAGTTTGCGTGCCAGGAATATAAATCTGAAATTCCATGATTTGCTTCCCGTTGACGCAAAAACACACTTCTTATATTGGGGCCGTGGGTGTTTTATAAGAGTATAGGTCAAATAACGCGTCTCCGTGTGACTAGAATAATCGAAGAGTTAGTGGTAGGTACTGTTGACGAGCTACATTTCTTCTAGTTTGTCAATTCAAGTAAGGTCAAAATCATTGGCTAGTTAACTGCCTTATATTTCGTCTCTACTGGAATTTTTGTTTGGATTTTTATTTTAGTTGTAGTCCACTTGTGCCTCAGCGATAGGTTTCCGGTCTTATAATGCTAAAATCGGGGTTCTATTCCCTGTAGTGCACAGACAGCCCTTTGTGTAGGTTAGCGCGAAATTTTAAAAGAGAACAACAAACAATACAAACTATAAGAGCTTAATATCGTAATTTTTAGGCATAGTATTCAAGAAACTTAGCCAAAGAGTCAACCCAAAAATGCCAAACTTTCAGACGGCTAAACATATAGCATAGTTTATTCAAGTATAAGGTGTCGACTAAGAAACATATTTTATTAAAGGTCAATTATTCTTGAGATACAGAGTAAAAATTAAAAGTGACACTAAATAAGTGTAAATATATCTTGTTTAGTGTAGGTTTAAGTGGTTTAGTTTCTTACTTAAAAACTAAGTAAAAATATCTGATTATATTACAAAAAAAATGCTGTTTATAAAGAAAAAAAAACATTCAGAGAAAGTGACACAGATAGAAAATAAGGATCGTATGATAGAGCAAGGAGGATCCAAGGATGGGGAATCAATAGAACAGTATACAGAAAGACAGCCAGTGGTTAACACCAGTAAAGAAACTCTCTTCGGTAAAAGAACTATTTTTAACTGTCTTCACTTCAGTAAAGGAACGTTGTAAAGAAACAATTAGTTTCCACACGAGGGGTTGTGTTATCGGCGTAATCTCTGGAATTTTCACCTAGTACTAAACTCAAGAAATTCTATATAATAACTCTTCGATTGTGTTAAAATTAAGTAACACAATTAACGATAAAACTCAAATATAGTAATTCAAAAGGCATTTGTCCTGAATAAATTATACCCCTGGAGCTCCTACCATCACAGCTTGGGGTTTCAAGATATTTAATGTATTATATGTGTTACTTTCATATAAAACACTAACTCACTCGTCTTTATTAATTTTAATGGAATATTTCGCTCATGAATTTCTGTAAAAATGTTTATTTCCAGTTGTTCAAGTATTACGTCACAAGTATAAGATCCACTCTGTGTTTTATTTCATATCATATGGCGACCGAGAAATTTTCTGATTAAAAATAACGTGAGCGAAAATATAGTTCAGAATATATTAATTCAGCTTTGTTCTGTCCTAATATAATCGTTAAGATAATAAAATATTTTCTCCGTGAGTTACAAAAGAATGACATCTCTTGCATGGATATTAGCGCCATAAAACCAAAACGAAATGTCAACATTAAATACTAAAAATAGTGGCTTACGTTAAAAGAGAAATTAATTGGAATGCAACATTTACAGATATCATTATTTGTGTTATCTAATACTTTGAATCAAAAATATGAAGACTGATAGTTAAAGAAATCAAAAGTAATAACTTACTGAATCTCCAAAAAGGAAATGGTAAATAATTGTTATAGTTTACGATGTTGAAGTATCGATCAGTGAAGCACAGTTTATTCTATCTTATTCCAAAGTTTCAATTAGCTAGAAGGTTTAATTCCTAGTAGAATGAGAACAGCAAACACGATGTAGTTATTTTCTTTATTTTCTTGATGTGATGCTACCTAATTTAAAACTTATTTTACAACTACCATTCCTAGCAATCTATCACGTATTTCTCATGCCGTGGAGCATATATTTCTCGGAAAATTCCATAAGCGTAAGAATAATGTGCGTTATCTTTTGCTATAAATCCCATAATGATACCATATTCACTCAGGCTGTTGGAAATGATATTGGTAACATGATTGAAACGACTTGCCGTGTTTGAAGGCATTAAATTTTACAGCTTAGATGTTCAATACCCCTTAACGTTCCTAATCCTTATAGTCACTACAGCAGTACGCTATATTCAGCGTACCACAGATCTTACCTAGTTTCTTTACCTCTCAGATAATTATAACTATACGTGTCAACTAAGATTATTCAGTTAAACAAATCATACGTCTTGAAAACAATTGAGAAACATCATATATTTTTTAGTACACATTGTCTTGTACATCTGTTAGGATAAGTATAATCTGAATGAGTGAGAACAACAGGCAAACATTTAAGTTCAATCGTAGAGTAAATAAAAGTTTAGATTCACAGAGAAAACTATTTCTTGTACATAACCAGATACTATATTCCATATGAATTGTGTTTAAGCCACTAAAACGTGAGTTTTCAAACTTAACATAGCCATTACATGGTTTATTGAAAATTAGACAGTAAAATTTTTTTTGAGTGACTTTATACATTACAAAACTTCGAAAACCTTTGTTCGAGGATTAACAGTTGAATTAGGCCATGTAACATTAAAAAATTCTGTCCATTTTGCCTGGATAAGAATTCCACCTTTTTCATATTAATTAGGTTTTATGGAGTAAATCAGCATTGCTTCAATACGCCGCCATTTCGCGATGACTATTAATATTACCTACTAGCTGTCTGAGCTATTTCAAAGAGCTCTCATTAATTTACAATAATTCTCTGTAGTTGGTTCAGAAAAATGATATATTTTTTCAAGTATGACTTCCTTTGGACTTTAATTTTATAAGTTGAAGTTGCATCTATAAAAACAAACCGACTTAATTAATTCATTTTTTATCTTCGTGCATTTACTGTACATTTAAAATCATATATAAACAAACAAATATGGGATATGGGTTTCATAGTACGAATATATATACATACATTTGACTGCAGTAAAATTTGTTTATTCTAATTATTACAAGTTTCGTATGTGTTGTTTTATAATGGTGTTTTATTTGGGTAAAATAATAACTTCTCATCTATGTATTTACTCACCGATATTTGTTAATTAGCTTTAATATAGTAACAGCAGCATGTATTCTTACTTTCAAATGTCATAATCTGATTTAAACAATCCATCATGATTATCATGGTGCATTATATTTGTTGTCGAATACGAGGCCATGATGTAGCATTCTGAAAGTTTCAAGAAATAAATTTTATATATCAAAATATATAGTGATGTAAAGAAACTTAGCAGTTTATGTCTGTTCATGTAACGAATCTTAATTTCGTGTCAATTAAATATGATTAAAGTACTCAGACGAATATAAGTTTAAGAATTTTTGAATACACTTGTTACAAAATTAGCTACAATAAAAACAACTCAACCAACTAGTTATAATCACTATGGCAAACGTGAATGCCTTCAGAGAAGGCCCTGTTCTGTAAACAAACGAAACGTTTCAAAGTGTAGAAAATTCATATGATAGAGCGTATTATTATACGTCAGCAAACAATCTTGCATTTCAAGAATTCTTGTTCAATTGGCTAACCTTTCAATCGTCAGATATACAAAATATTATTTCAGAAAACCTTATCCATGAAAAATCTAGCAATGAACTTTCTTTATACCTCTACCTTTACAACTGTCTCATTTTCTCTTTCTCTCTCTCTTCTATCTCATTTGGTTTTCCGAAATCTAGTTTAGCTCTCTCCATCATTCACTCCTTCTCTACCATTTCTTTTCCTTTACGGAATATAGTTCTATGGAATTATTTTATTTTATCACATTTTTTAAATACAGTATGTGGTACTTATTGTGATAGACAGTGATTTCGGTTTTCTCGAGACAAGCATCAAGAAGAACGGGCGTAAGCTGGAGTAATGCAATTTCTCCGTTTTTTCAAGTTCTCAGACACGTTCTGTACTTTTTGTTGCGGTAAACAGTGATTTCAGATAACTCGAAACAACTAACAAGGAAAACAAAGTTTAGTTGGACAAAACAAATGTATTGTTTATTAATTCTTTTGTAATAATACAAGTTTTAAAACAGTAAAGAAGAGTAAGTCAAATGCTTTAATGTACTTGTAGTGGACGATCAAATATATACAATTTGTGGCGCCATCTAAGCAACCAGATATAACTTACATTTATATATATATCACATTTTAAGGTAAAACGAATCTGAAAAATGAAAACCCAAAGAAACCTCCATATACAATAAATGTAAGTTATATTTCAAAATAATTTTAAAGTTTACGCTTGTTTTTGTTTATTACACTAAAACTCATTTGTTTGTCTGGTGTGAATCTATATTTTTATAGCATCTGAAGATTCTGCAGCACTGATGCTGTTGATTTATTTTCCTCTACTATTCAGCAGACTAACTGTTTAAAACAATAAGTATTTATTTGTTTAATCTGTGGTTACTAGACTAAGTCATAATTAACATTACAGTTTCACAGCCACAATTAAGTGTGGAAAGAAAGAGAAACTTTATCATTTAAATTTGGATATTTTAACACTCAAAACTTTAACTTAGGAATACAGAATATTGTTCAGCGAAATAAATTTTGTAGTACACAAAATCGAACGGCAAAGTGGACATATTGAAGATTCCGACTATATAATAGAATAGCCTGGTTAATAAAATAAGTCGTAGACAACAGTGAAAATGTCTATATTTTACACTGACAAACTTAATCTTAATTATGGCTGGTATAAAAGCTAAAACTACTAATGTATACTTGCTTTTCACATTAAGAAATAATAGAAAACAGTGTAAATGTTATTTTACTCTACAGTTTACATCAACTATTTTAACTGCATTTTAACTTGAATAATTAACATAACAAATGTTAAGCTAGTCTAACGTTATCTTTCAGACGTATATTTAAATATCTGTGTTCGATTTTGAAGATATCTTTACACAAATCAGTTATGCTGGTAAAGAGTTTGAAGAAACTGTCGCTCATTTCTAAAGCCTTTTTCAGCGTATGTTATTTTTGAATGAACCAGTTTGGCTGATAAAGAGTTTCGAAGACACCTTTGTTCTTGTCTATGTATGTGTCTGTGTGGTTTTCAAGTTTCTTTTGCTCAGTTCAGTTTTGTTGGTATACGCTTTCAAAATGTTAGTTGCATTTATCTATTTCGTTTTTGATGTAATGCTTGAATGAATAAAATTTATTTATGTACGTTGTAAAGAAAATGTCACCTATGCCAATCTTTTTTGGGAATTTAAGTGTTTAAATCTTCTTTGTTTCGTTTTATCACTGATATATTGTTTTGGGCTGAAGTAAATTGTCTTCAAAAATGTGCATATGTTTCAAGGGTATATTTTACAAATACAGTGGGCTTGTCTTTCTTTTTTCTTTACTTGTTTTAGAACAAAGCCACATTGGGCTCTTTACTGTGTCCACCGCGATGAATCGAACTCTAAATTTTAGCGTTGTAAGTCCGTAGACTTACCTCTGTCCCACCGTGAGACTGGACATGTCTGCTACTTCGTGGGCTTAAATATTCTGTTCCTACGTTCTTAGATTAGAATGCATTGTTTATTCAGTTGTTCTTGTTCGTTTTAAACATTGGTTAAAATTAACATTTTATGAATTCATTTCGAAAAATATTGTATACCGTTTAAGATAGAATAGCAACTTAACTATGACAAACATAAGTAAATATGAAAAGGAAATGTGATATCAGAGTAATTCGAGAGCGATTTCATTACACTGTGCCCTAGATGTTGAGATATATAACTTAGAAACACTGTTTGAATGAGGACAAGTTACTTCAGTATTTCTCAGGTAGATAAATTCCCACTCCACAGCCACTGAATTGTTTTAAGTGACAAACAGTGAAATGTTCTGACTATTTAAAGACATATTTATATTAATTCTTTATTTTCTATCAGCAATACGTCAGAGTTTTTTGAGATTTTTTTCTGAAGTTTGTTTGTTTGTTTGTTTG
>NW_013666389.1:243693-250407 GCF_000517525.1 Limulus polyphemus | reverse complement strand
ACCAACGAATAGTGGGATTGACCGTCACATTATAAGCCCCCACGGCTGAAAGGGCGAGCATGTTTGGTGTGACGAGGATTCGAACCCGCGACCCTCAGATTGCGAGTCGAGCCTTTTCTGAAGTAATACCATGCATAAATACAACAACTTTACTTAAAGAACACCAATAAAAAAAAGGTTTAATCACATATTATTTAAACTAAAAATTCAATAACCTCAATAAGTATTGTTATATATCTCAATTTCGTGTTTAGCAAGAAAATAATGCATAATGTGAAACTTAACTTTAGTTTGCTTTACTCCTCGATTTTATCTACGTAATTATGCACAACAATCCTTGTCTACAGCTAGGCAAGATTTAATATTGTACTATATTGAATAAATCATCTTGCGATGGAATAATGCAAGTTTAGAGTATATTTACTAACAGTTACAAACGTTTTTTAAAAGTACCTTGATGGCAAAAATATAATATAAACTAAAATTAGTTGTTCCAAACTGGAATCACCCACTGTCTGAAGTGTCATTATTTTCTGACCACCAAACAAACGTTTCGCAACATTATTCTTTTACTTCCTTTAAAAGTTTAAGCAACGTTTAGGGCTATAATTACACAAGAATCTCATTGTGCTAACTAACTTTTCTGTTCATATTTTTTTCCGAAAAAATGCAGTGGCTCATTTTAATATGAAATTTAAAGTGCTGGTCTTGCATTAATCCTTTATCGACCGATACGCGAAAAGTAATTTACGGAATTAAAAAGCTAAAATCCGAGGCTCGATTCCCTACATGGACAGAGTGCAAACCAAACTTCACTCTTTCAAGAAAAAAAAGATGCTTTACAGGTGTAAGGTAAGACTAACAGTTACTATTTCAAATTGTGTCTGGTAGTATTCAATGTTTTGGTAGTTTAGGAACCAGGAAACCAAACTGGTAGATCAATATTAGCATCATACTAAAAAGTACAGAATGTTTTTTGTTTCATTTTTTACATTTGTCAGCTGATATTGATTTATCTTTCTCTCGTATAGTTTTTAGCACAAGACAGTATTTTTCGCTCCACGAGCTCTAAAGGAAGAACTCAGTCTAACACAACGTATTTTATCTATCTCCTCCAGATACGATTCGGTCTAACGATGAAAAAATCCGCAATAATAGACTTCATACAAAAGCTCATCATAGTCTTAAGCCATACTCCTTCTGCCCAGAATGAAAGGTTTGTATTGGTAGAATAATGCCTACGCTATTTTTTGTTTTTCAGAATTATATATTCCTAGCCATTTGCATGTTCTAAGTATGCTTAACGTGGAAAAGAGAAACGTGGTTTTATAGTTTATGTAAGCCTGCTACGTATTACTAGTTTTTGTTATTTTGTTCAACGTTATCTATCTGTGTTATTCTGTGCAATGTCACGAGTATGTTGCATTGCTTAATGTCTGCCGTGTTGTTATGCTCAGCATTATTTATACGTTTTATTCTGCTCACTTTTAATTCTTATTTATTAATTTGACCGATGTCACAAGTTGTGCTTGGTGTTAGTAGTTTTCTGCTGACCTGCACAAAGTGACGAGTTTGTGTTATTCTTCTCGAAGTTTCTAGCATTTGTATTTTGTTCATTATAATATATGAGTCTATTGTTTTGTTCAATGGTACTTGTGTTCCTTATTCTACCGGTATCGCGAGTTTGTGCTGTTTTGCTATTCTACTTGGTGTCACTACTTTGTTTTATTCTAATAGATATTATCTCTCTATATTATTCTGCTCGCTGGCATGAGTTTGTGTTATTTTATTCCATGTTACAGTTTTTCTTATTCTACAGTGTGTAGTTTACCTATAATATTATATTCAGTGTCACTAGTGCATATGAATATTCTCCATGTTATCTGCATATACATAATTATATTCAGAAGTACTGTTTTTGTTTAGTGTTACTAATTCGTGTTGATCTGCTCAGTGTTAAAAGTTTATGCTTTTCTATTTGTTATACTCATCTGTGCTGTAGTTTGTATAATTTTACTTGGTGTTATCTCTCCGTGTAATTCTATTCGGACTCACGAGAGGGTGTTGTTCTACTTGGTTTCATTTGTTCATTATTGTATGCTTAATCTCACAAGTTTTTGTTATTTCACTCGGTGTTATCACTCTGTATTGTCATGAATTCGCTAGATACTTATCAGTCCCACTAGTTTGTGTTATTTTTCTGATACTGTCTCTCTTTATTATTATGTTTTGTGTTATTGTTTCTTCTTAGTATCGTCTGAGTGTGTTTTACTCGATTATGTGTTACCTGTCTGAGTTTCTCTGACCATTGTTACTCCCTATCTATGTTATCATAGCCAGTATTATTTATTTGAGTTACTCCAATAAGCTTTATTTATTTGTTTTGCTCAAACTAAAATACTGTCAGTTTGTGTTTCTGTTTTAGTCATCCGTTTACCTTCTTTGATCAAGGTCACCAGCGTATATTTTTCTGAGCACCCTAATCTGTAAGCACTTTGGTCCTGACATCTATTGGCAAGAAATAGAATCCTGCTTATAGCTCAGAATTTCTAAATTTCTTAGTTTCTCCTGCTTAATGATAAGTATAGGATAATTGCAATATTTTTCTGAGGTTTTCCCTAGTGCATTCTTCTCTGGATTCTCTAGTTACCAACTTGTGTTATTCTGCTCAACATTACTCGTTTCTTTTCCTCTGTAATCATCATTACCTGTCAAAAGATATAAAATATCAAAGCAAATTTTTAACAATAGCTACTGTATCCTTCAAAAAAAAAATCTTATTATGCATTGTTAGCTTAGTATATAGAGTTATCACTAACCTTAGTCCAAACTTAAGATCTGACATAGTCTGGTGGTTAAAGCGCTAGACTCACAATCTGCGGGTCGCGAAGTTGACTATCGTCACCAAACATTTTCGCCCTTTCAGCCGTGAAAATGTCAAAATGTGACTGTCAATCCCACTTTTTGTTGGTGAAAGAGTAGCCCAAGAGTTGATGGTGGGTGGTGTTGACTAGTTGCTTTCTTTCTAGTTTATCACTTGTAAATTAGTGCTGTCTAGGACAGAAAGTCATCGGGTCACTTTGCTTGAACTTAAACAACCAAATTCCTGAACTTGCCAAATCTCAGAAGAGATTATTGGGTTTTCGGCCAAAAATATCGTTAATAGCGAAGGTACCAATTGATGAAACAATACATTTTAATCATAATTAAATAAGATAGTTTGAATGGAATGTTTAGTTAGCCTTGCTCATTACTGAGCGTATTTTTCTTGTGAGCTATGTATGTAGGTGTCTTTCTGTGATCAGAAATTCACATTAATAACTTCCATCTTTAACATACTCAGTCCTCCTCCGATGCTACTTATATCTAGTTTAATGTTACTCCTATTATTGTTAAATTGTTTTAACTCCACCCCTTTATTATGTCTTCCATCTTAAGTTATAAATTACTATCTTTATCATTTATACAGTTTATACTTTTTGATTGTTTATTCAATGCAGTCAACTATTTTACTTTATCACACATCTCTCTGTTTCTATTATTTCTGTCGAGTTTCTAGATTACTTCAAATCTCTAAATCTATGGCTTTGTATCTAGCTGAACCAGTTTGTTTGTATTTCTTTCTTTCAGCCCCCCAGTGGCACAGCGGTATATCTGCGGATTTACAAAGCTAGAATCCGGGTTTCGATACCCGTGGTGGGCAGAGCACAGACAGCCCATTGTGTAGCTTTGTGCTTAATTACAAACAAACAAACAAATCTTTCTTTCATTTTACTGAGAATATATTCCGTGATGAACGGCTGTTTTACCTTCTTTCTTTATCTTCCATATTAACTGGTTCTCTATCTTGTGTAGTAATCAGTTCTCTATCTAACATGGTAACTGTTACTGCTTTTGTGACAATTTATTTGAACTCATTTCATTTTTTCAATTAATTTTATTGAACTTTCCTCATCTTCTTGGGGTATGTCATGACTTCCTATACTAAGGCTGCAAATCTGTTATCCATTTATATTTAAAATTTATCGAGTATGTACTGAGTTTAAGTTGTTCGATGTCTAGAACAGGTGCCTTGTTTTCTTTCTTCTTCTTCAATCTGATTTGGATTTTTGCGATAACCAGATTGTGATTTGTGGTACTTCTCGGTATGTCCTAAGCTGCTTTACTACATTTTCAAACATCTTTTTATCACAATGTAGTCTGTTTGATTTATTGTAGTTTCTCCTAGGCTTTTCAATTATGTAAATGTATTTTATGATGGTTAAAAAAGTTGTTTGTAATGCAAAGGATGTTTTCTTCGCAAAAATGCACCATACGCTTCCCCCTTTCATTTATAGATCCACGACCAAGTTTTCCATAAATGTCACTAAATTTTATGTTTCCATCTTTTACGTTTCAGTCACATTATCAATAGTACTTAATTTGATTTTACTAGTTTTGGAGTTTTACAGACCTTTCAGAAAACTATTCTACTTCTACGTGTAGGTGTTCAGGTGTTAGTGTATATGCCTAAATAATATGCATATTGAATGGTCTTCCTTCTAATTTGATCAACAGCACTATCAGAGATTGGCCAAAAGCTTAAGTTTTTTTTTTTAATGTTTACCAAGCATTATTCCCAATCTTCGTTGATATTCTTCTCCAACTGAATGGATGAGCTCATAACTACCCTTACTTATAAATCCACTTCCAGTTCATTTTACTTTGCATAGTCTTGATACATAAGCTTTCAAAAATTCTGCTTTTTGAATTCCATTATCTTGTTTGACCCTCACAAAGAGGCTTCTTATATTCCAAGTAACAATATTTAAACTACTACTCCGGCTTTTAAGGGGGAACTATTTAGACAGCAATATTTCAGTTCAATCAGATGAATTTGAGTCATTGTTGTCATCGGTATGCCCTATAGTGACCACTGAGTAGTGTGTTTTGTCACTGTATACATCATCGCAGATTACATGTATGATTACAGGTTGTTCGGGGTATGTGAATTATCATGGTTAACTGTAGGTATAATACGTAGTTAGGCCTTCATATTTTCCATTGTGATTGACCAGAAGATTATTTTGTCGCCATCCTCTTCATCATATGTTGTCACTTGCTGTCAATACCACCCTGTCAGCCTTTAGACAAGCCACTACACTCAGTCTGGGAGAAGTTTCATCCTCATTGAAAGCATTCACCTCCAGCTACCTCCTCCCCCACGTACTTTAGCAAGGTGGTAGATGCCAGTATCATGTGCCCACTGCTGTGCTATGAAAGTTTTGAGAAGCCATAGGTGAGAGTTGAGTGTCCGGTGTATATTCTCATGTAAATATCTTCGTCCCACGTCTACACAGTTATGAAAGAGCCGTTTCGGAACACATAAAGGTCCATCTTGCCATTAACATTTTTGTTACCCCATACTTTGATGACCCATGCCCATCATTTAGTCGTTCTCTTGTATGTTAGTGTTGTGATAAAATAAGTAGCTTCTAATTTCATTCCACATTTTGGCATGATGGTCTGTGAACAAGAAATGAAACCTAAATACACATATGAAGAACAATGACGCCTAATCTTGAATAGTCCAAATTAGGTGATCTTGAGCCCAGACTCTATAGTCTTCTTGAACCTATTCTGAACAGTTGGAGCTGACACAGGAGCTTCAGATGCATTTGAGAGTCACAACAAAACTCCTATGCAGTTTATCATTTCGAGAATATGGTTTTAAGATAATCCATGTGATAAGGGTTGATAACATTTATGCCGACGTACTTTCATGTACTATGTAGTGTTACGATCATAGGGTGTTTTGTATTGGCTGTGTTCTATACTGTAATTATTATTGAAGTCTTGTAATCGTTTCGATAATGTATCATATTTGATGTATTGTTGCCAATGTATATGTATATATATTATATATATATATATAATCTCTTAGCTAAAAATTGCCTAACGCCAATTTTTAATTCTTTAAGGAGGGAGTTGTAACGAATTTGTTGTTATATATTTATTTTAATATTAACGTTTGTTTGGATTAAATTTATATTTGGAAACATACATAGCTTATACTGTTAAATATGTATTGCAAAATTCCTGCCTATTCTCCAAAGTTGTAGAAGGTTCTCAAGAGTAAGAATCAACAATATATGTATATACGTAAACGCTTAAATTTTTATTGTTACGTAAAACTGAACTTTCTAGAACGCCTTCACACGGCTATAAATATAACCAACGCGACGTGCCAAAGAGAGTATCTATTATTAGTTTGCTATAGCCAGTGTGTTATAAACTTTGGAAGCTATAACTGTGATTGCTATAACGCTTATCAATCGGAACTCCAGATATTTGACCAGGAGCATTTACAAAGTTCGAACATTACAACTCATTTAACTTAAGTAAATTCTCATTGGACATTAGTATTTTTACGAAAACATCACCTAACGACATCGATGGAAACTCAATCTCTAATAGGCGTATGAACAGTGAAAACTATAGGGCTAGTTAGCTTCTCGTGAAGCGAATTGTACCTACGTCAACTCGTAATTAATTCGTTCATCGTGAACCCTCGATAAGATATCGAAGAAATTCCAGACTACAAAGAAGATTTTATATTACTTGTAAGTTTGTGAAACTTTTGTTTATATACATTGTTTGTAATAACTATTTGTAATAATCATTATTGTAAATTGTATTTTTAAGTGTATATTAAAACGTATTTGTGTTAAAATC
>NW_013666389.1:233813-243683 GCF_000517525.1 Limulus polyphemus | reverse complement strand
TAAGTGTATATTAAAACGTATTTGTGTTAAAATCTTGTTGGCAAATATTACAAACTGACTATATATCGGCATTTATCTAAATACTAAATCCAACGTACAATTTAACTACTAAATTTTAATTATTAGTTAACTCAATTTCAGACCATTCGAAATTCTAATACGAAACAATGATAAACATTGAAGCGATGACATAAGTTGATGAAATATAAAATAGAGCAGTCCACACGTTTCCATGAATACCAGTCTAACTTATCAACTATAATGTTTACAGAAAATAATATTTAACTCTTATAGATTTCAAATTTATTACAATTAAATATGTCTTACGTTCTTCCAAATTATTATTTTTTTAGTTTAGTTTTGAGCTTCCGTATTTTTATACTAAATCTAATTTTGAACCAAATATTTTCCAATACTAACGGGAAACGGTAAAATTACACGACGATAAAGTAATTTTCCACATGCATTACTTTACCAAGTTGTATAATATATGTTCATTTAATCAAAGTACTGTATTTTAACTGGTAAATTCAGCTGCTTAAAGATTATAAGACCGAGTTGATACCTTAGTTCAACGTATTAAATTTTGCTGATAATACTCAACACATGATACTATATCAAAATATATAACAAATAATTATGTGTCACACATATTTGTGTCAAAGATTACTTTATGATGATTACTTGTGTATGTATGAAAACGTTTACAAGTTAATATCACATCAGATAGTTACATTTCCCCTATAATACGAATCAGAAAAACGGTCCAAACTAAGCATGAAATGTCACATTAAATACCCGTCTTTTTTTCTTCTTATATCACAGACAATTCTAGACTAAGTATATATTATTGTCCAAATTAGGTCATAGAATACCTGAACGTTGACTTGGTGAACAAACAGCTTAGGTGGCTGTAACTATGGAACAATACTGTGTTGATTGCATTCAATGATTTTTGAATATACAACTTTCACAATGCAAGCATTTGTGAATTAGCTTTATTCTGTTTGTCGTCAGTGTATGGTGTTTCTGAAGCTTAATGTATTATTCAATTCGCTACTGGTAACTAGGTTAAACCGATTTCAGAAAACCACATCCCTCTTAGGCAACTCTGGACAAAGCAAATTGAAAGTAAAAAGAAGACAAAAACACGTCTAACAAAGTCACAAGTGGATAATCAAATGATATATTGGGCTTTGCATTTTTTGCTTGCCGAAATTCATTATTTTGATAATGAGAAAAACATTACATTGTTTTCTTTATCAGGTTTATACCCTATTTATTATCGTGTATAATTAATTGTATTATTGTTCACAGCGTTCTAGAGATGGAGAAAAAGTTTTGCTTAATGTTTGTTTGTTTGTAGTTAGTACAAAGCTACACAAATGGCTAACTGTGCTCTGCCCACCACAGGTATCCACAGACATACCGCTGAAACACTGGGGGCTTTGTTTAATGTCACCAGGATTAATTATGGGCAATTTTCAGACTTAATAACCGACATATTAAGGATTGTACTTGTTGTTCATTATTTACACAACATATATACAGGGTGGGCAAAAAGTCTGGACTTCCTCTTCATCAAATAAAGATAGTGTACATGAAAGAAATAATTTATTACATATTGACATATTTACATCCCATATTGACAGTGACTGATAAAAGATTCGATTAATAATCCCAAATGTCTGTCTGTTGCCCTTCATTCTCATGAAATAGAATGATGTCTCCATGTGCTATGTGACACCCCCCTTAGCATATCAGGGGTGACCTTGGCGAAACTTTCAATAATTTTTGTTTCAAAGCGTCAGTTGTTTCCTATCGTTATTTTGCCATAGTCTGTTTGATAAAGCCTCACAAAACACGAACAAACTAAATTGTTAACTTCAGCTTTAAATAAGGGGTTGCCCAGACTTTTTGCCCACCCCCTGTACATTTGGGTATGTGTGCTTGCATATCAAGAATTCCTATTTTGACTACTTTGTGTAACCAAAGCGATAAAATAAAAACTTTTAAATAAACTCAAAATAACTTTATTAAACCTACTAAAGCAATCCAGAAGTCAGAAATAGGTCCTAAAACAAATATTTATTCAATATAATTTCTATATTAACAGTGTCTCTTGCAAGGAAGCCTATGAATATGCCTTGTAAAAGCATTTTAGTGTTTTCAGTGAAAGAAAATCGGCTGAAATAGGTAAACAGTTTATTTTATAGCCAATTACTACTGTTTGTTATTGAGCACAAAGATGCACAGCTGGATATTTGTGCTGTGCCAACTGCACAGGACAAAAACTAGACTTTTGGTATTATAAGCTGAAAGCTTACTGTTGATCCATGGAAGGGGAAATTACTTCATGCTGCTTATTTATGCTATACAAAATGACGACACTAAGAATTAGATATTTTTGAACACAGAAACAAATACTGTTCCTATGAATTTTATTTCATTAATCATATTTCAAAAGTCAACTATTAAAATGAACATATAAGAAATCAAATAAGACTAGATCGTTAGGTTGTCTCAGAATAGTGGCTTCAGTTTGGATTATGAACACCGACAATGACTTTGAAAACTTCTGGAAAATAACATTATTTAGTTCTTTCATTATTTTAAATAAACTTTACTTGTAAGCAAAAATGAACTAAATAAATATATTTGAAATAAAAAAGTAGAAATATCCTCTTGTGTTAATTTCTACCTTGAAACCAAACACACAACAGATAACACGTTGAATAAGTTTGCCTCCAAATCATTGACTACACATCTCAAATTCCCTCTTAATTTGTGACGAAACATACTGAAAACACGACAGTTCTTGTTATAATTGATTGAAATGATTTTAGGTGTTTTAGTATATACGAATTAAATACAGAATCCCAAGTTGTTCGAGAATCTTCTAATAAATACCATAACTCCCACAAACAACTTCGTTAAATATCTTTATACTTTAAAGAAAAAAGTTAGAACAATAGTAAAATCAATGCAGTTAATCAATAGTTAATCAGCAAGCGCAAAATATTTTACAAATTCACTAAACTCTCTTGCCACACACAGAACTGCAGTAAATATATTTCAAAAATAAACAGTTATAATACTTTCTATTCTCCCTGTAAATAACCACTGTTGTAGCTATAGAAAATATATTTTCATTATTGTTTAACATCGAATATTTTGAACTTGAATAAACGCTCTAATAAACTTTTAATGAAGTTTAACCAGTTGTTTTTATGAATATACATTATTTTAATTGTAATAACCGTAACTGTTACTTACACAATAATTTTATTATATGAATAATGCAGTAGACCTGGTTTTTTTTATTCATTTTTTGAGAAGGTGCTAAATTGATGCAAACCTAAATAAAATAAAATAAAACTCAACTCAAAAGTTAATATTATTCACTAATTGTTTCTTATATAAACTATCAAGGATTTGGTCATACAAAACCAAGTTAAAAGTGCTTCAACCTCATAATTACAAAGATATATACAATTACTAAACATGCTATAATAGCCACAAGGGTACTAGACACAACAATTACGCAAACTACATATTAATTTAGCCTTTTATATCATTAATAACCTACATACCAACTCTACAGACATCTTCGAGGCTATCGTCGAATGACGTCAAACATGGTACACGTGTTCAATGCATGCACATTCATATATCATTAAAACATAGGGTACTTTTACGTAACTTGTTGATAGAGAGAAAGGAACCCAAATTTTCTGTACAAATACTGTATCTTAAAATTGTCTTTTTACACATTCTGACATCACAGCCTAGTATTTACGAAGGTATGGTCACAACATTCGGAAACAACATACATCGGCTACTCCCACACTACGATATGAAATTTAGGTGGACTTTTGAAAGACAAATTAATGCAACGTTCCGAAACAATATACATCAGCTATTCCCACACCACAATGTGGAAACTAGGTGGGCATTTTCATTATAACTTGAAACAACATTCGGAAACAATATACATCGGCTATTCCCAAACCACAATGTGGAAACTAGGTGGGCATTTTCATTACAACTTGAAACAACATTCGGAAACAATAAACATCGGCTATTCCCAAACCGCAATGTGAAAACTAGGTGGGCATTTTCACTAGAACTTGAAACAACATTCGTAAACAATAAGCATCGGTTATTCCAACATCACAATGCGGAAACTAGGTGGGCCTTTTTATTACAACTTGAAACAGCATTGGGAAACAATATGAATCGGCTATTCCCACACCAATGTGGAAACTAGGTGGGCATTTTCATTGCAACTTGAAACAACATTCGTAAACAATAAACATCGGCTATTCCCAACACCACAATGTGGAAACTAGGTGGGACCTTTTTATTACAACTTGAAACAACATTCGTAAAGAATAAGCATCGGCTATTCCCACACCAGATTGCGGAAACTAGGTGGGCCTTTTTATTACAACTTGAAACAACATTCGTAAACAATATACATCGTCTATTTCCACGCCACACTGTGGAAACTAGGTGGGCCTTTTTATTACAACTTGAAACAGCATTGGGAAACAATATGAATCGACTATTCCCACACCACAATGTGGAAACAAGGTAAATCTTTTGATTACAACTTGAAACAACATTCGGAAACAATAAACATCGGCTATTCCCAAACCACAATGTGGAAACTGGGTGGGCATTTTCATTACAACTTGAAACAACATTTGGAAACAATAAACATCGGCTATTCCCACACCACAATGTGGAATCTACGAAAGCTTTTAAAATACATCTTGACAGAACGTTCGGACACAATATGTATTGGCTATTCATCTTACTGGTTAAAAATACATAGGGGTTTTACGTAGAGTGATGCATGAAAACTTTTATTGTTACTATTAATATATGACGAATAGAAGAACTTAAATACATAGAAGCAATGATATTTCCAAATATATAAAATTAATAACAAAAGGGACGCTTTCCCTCAATCTTTGTATGTCCCATAATTCTATAACTTAAAATATTAACATTATTATACTCAGATGAGAGTCATCACGCTCACCATATAACCAGGCCAGAAATCTGGTTTTTATTCAAATATATTACGCTCACCGCACATTCAGACCAGAAATCTGTTGTTGGGTTTTTCAAATATATCACGTTCACCATACATTCAGACCAGAAATCTGTTTGCTTGTTTCTCTCAAATATATCCCACTCACCATATATTCAGAACAGAAATCTTGTTTTAATTCAAATACATCACGTTTACCATGCGTTCAGACCAGAAATCTGTTTGTTTTGTTTTTCAAATATATCATGTTCACCATATATTCCGACCAGATATCTGGTTTTTATTTAAATATATCACCTTCACCATACATTCAGACTATAAATCTGTTTTTTATTCAAATATATCACGGTCACCATACATTCAGACCAAACATCTGGGTTTTATTCAAATATATATCACGCTCACCATACATTCAGACCAAATATCTGGGTTTTATTCAAATATATCACGCTCGCCATACATTCAGCCCAAACATCTGGGTTTTATTCAAATATATCACGCTCACCATACATTCACACCAAACATCTGGGTTTTATTCAAATATATCACGCTCACCATACATTCACACCAAACATATGGGTTTTATTCAAATATATCACGCTCACCATACAATCAGACCAAACATATGGGTTTTATTCAAATATATCACGCTCACCATACATTCAGACCAAACATCTGGGTTTTATTCAAATATATCACGCTCGCCATACATTCACACCAAACATCTGGGTTTTATTCAAATATATCACGCTCACCATACATTCAGCCCAAACATCTGGGTTTTATTCAAATTATATCACGCTCACCATACATTCACACCAAACATCTGGGTTTTATTCAAATATAGCACGCTCACCATACATTCAGACCAAACATTTGGGTTTTATTCAAATGCACCACGTTCGCCATACATCCAGACTCGAACTCTTGGTTTTATTCGCATATATCACTTTCACCATAAACACTGACCACATCTATTCTTATTATTTAAATGTATTATTTTCACCGTATACTCCGAATCTGCATCCTATCGTACAATAAATAGATAAGAAAGCAAATGATCCCAGATGATTGTACTGTAATTTACTGTTTGGCTAGGGATTTGTATTAAGTTGTAAAGTATTTTAACCTGTGTGTGCAAACAAGGCATTTACAATTTATTCATTCAATAAATACATTTCAGGTGTTTGACAAAACAAATAGCAACATTAATTTATTGGTGAAATTTATTTTAACTAGAAAACCTAACAATTTTCTAAAATGCAAGACTAAAATGTTAACAACTTGTAAAAAACATACTTAGTATTTATATAGATTACAGTAAAGCGAATTCTATAAAGGAGCGTCTGGTAGAGATATTTAGCGTTTGTGACAAACTTTGTGGCTAAAGGCATTTAACCTGGTAATCAGTGTTACGCGAAAATTATAATACAAATTATATCTTATTTAATCATCTAATTGTATATCATCCGTTATCTATAACACTCAATAATTTATCATAGCTAAAGTAACATTTGTACCACTAGATGACACTGGTAAAACTATAATATAAATGTATTTAAAATAAACTCACATGCTGCATACTCTTTAGCTATTTCATGAACTAGAAACTATTATGAAAAAGTATTTAAAATAATTATAAGTTTTCTTCCACTTTTTCTTTAGTAATCTCTCATAGATTAGGCTTAAAGACATTTTTACGCATTTATACTAAGTTTCCATTTTCTGAAATCTTTAAGAAGAAAAATAAAATTTGGTTGTAAAACTGGCTCACTTTATATATGCTCTTAGATCCTTAATTTAATTCTGTACAAGTTAACGAAAGTTTGTGCGCTTCTTCTATAAACTGAAAACAAATACTTACTGATATTAGTAAGAAGTTATAGTTTAACTGGTCAATTCTAGGCTATTTTTCTAATTATCTAACAAAGAAAAACCAAGTTGTTTAAGATACGAGGCTATAAACTTGAATATTAATGAATTAACCGAAACAAATCTCTTGCTTCATTTCTAGTTTGTGTACTCAAAAAAAACATATCCCCGTTTGAGGCTATTTTGCAACAATTACTTTCAAAATAGTCGTAAATAATTAACATATTTTGTGAGATACAGCTTTATAAGCAGAATTATTATGCATTTCATTCTTATATCTTACTAAGTTTATCTTACTATTTTAATTTATCTCATGTTTCATTTTGGATAGACAAGTTCCTTAAATATTGCTAAATAATTAATTATATTTTGAGACTTTGAAATAAACAACAATATGTGAGTTACAATTTATTTTATATAAAACGAAAACAGAACTGGTGTCGGAATATATTAACATATATTCTTCATGAAGAGTTTACCATTTTCATGACTTAGATGTCCCTCCGTTTTTATATTCTGATCCTTTCATAAACAACCTTAAATCTGAGTTTCGCTATTATCCACTCGCCCACTTGGGCTGCCACCTGGATTATCCGTTTTGCTGTTAGATTTGTCCAAACTTCTGTGGTGAACAAGGCTTCCCCTAGAGGCCCGAGACGACTTCCTCTCTGCCATTTCCATTTCTATCCGAGCATGTTCAGCGTCAATTTTCTCCAGCTCCGCTTTTGATAGATGATCAACAATACCAGCACCAAAAGCATCCCCAAGGACATTGATAGAAGTTCGGAGACGATCTCTAAATTTGAATAAAAAAATATGTCTGTTGAACAAGGAGAATAGTAACTGAAGGGAGAAGAAAAGAAAAAATACTCAATCCACTTTTATAATTTCTTTTCTTGCTACTATAATAAAAGTAAAAAACATAAAATCCGAAGTTTTTTGTACAATAAAAGGTAAAAATCTATATTAGTTACAGCCGACTAGTTTCGGTTACAAAATTACAATCATCGAGCTAGGGACTACAGTATTAGTTTAGCCTGTATATGTTTTTGTTATTGGTCTTACACGTAAAGCGTTTCGTATTTCACTATTTTAAACCTATGAATTTATTTTCCAATTTTTAGTAATATTTAATTTTTTTTCTGATAAAAACCTAATATAGTCCTTCAGAAAATTTAAAGATTAAGAAAAAAATTCACAATAATATTCTTTGGTTCCCAGGCGTAGCCTATCGGCGGCTCATTGGTAAGTCAGTAGGCTTATAACACTAACAGTCAGATTTCGATACTTGTGGTGAGCAGAGCACAGACAGCGCATTGCATAGCTTTGTGTTTTACACCAAACAAACCTAGGTGTATGCAATATGGGTAAAAAAACAACAACAATGAATTGAAATATTTGCTGTTAAAGACAACAAACTATAATAAAACTTTATTCTAGGCAGAAATATTTTAAGATTAAGTTTCTGGTTGATGAAGATATGAAGCCAAAAAGGAAACTTTCATGAATGTTATATTTAGTGTAAATCTATTTATTAAATTTTCTTGAAAATACACAATCTTACGATAAGGATATTTAATGTGCCTTTATTATACGATACAAATTAAAAACTTACAGTAGCCAGTCCACAGCAACAATCATAGTAATATCTTTAGTTGGAAGTCCAACAGCCGACAACACTAGTAACATGGTTACCAGGCCTGCACTTGGAACACTTGCTGCTCCTATGCTGGCGGCAGTTGCAGTCAAACTGGCGTAAGTTGAAAAACAAACATAATATCAGAGAAGGGTAGAATTTAACAGATGGATTACAGATTTAAAAGCATGACCATGAATAAATAGTTTTAACTTTTTGCGTATATCATAATAATAATAAACATATAAATCTTACTATAATGGTCGCAGCGTGTATGTCAGTATCTATGTATTTAACCACAACTTCTTCGCCAGCTGAATGAGACCACAAATAATAATCCATAATAAATATCATACTTTGGATATTCAAGATTCAGACAATTAAAAAAATAACTGTGGTATGTATAACAATCATTTCTTTGTCATAGAACACAATTATAAATAAAAGTACTCTCCTTACAATCAGAACACGACTTTCAATAAGACTGTACGTGAGGGTTTGATTATATCTTTATTGATGTAATTTTTAAATGTAGTACTGAGAAAGTGGAGTTCTTAAAAAACTATCATTTTTCAATAAACGGTACTACTTTTAATATACAAAAAATTACAGTTTATATGAGTAAAAGTTATGAAAATGTTGAGCTCTCTACATTGAATCATTTTGATGCAACGAGTTGCGTATGACTAAAGAGCACAATTCGAACATTTATTCTGTTCAGTACTTCCCAGAAAAATCCGTTTTTAGAAAATTTTCACTTTTTGTAATTTTTTTTCAATGAGATATGAATACTACGATTAATAATTACTAGCACAGACATCCGCCGTAGGGTGGCGTTTCTGCTAGTTATAATAATACTCAATTCTTGATATTTGATATCGCAGTTTTTTTTAATTTCTTGTACTCAGATGGATACAAAGCCAGATATTTCTTTGTTTTCCCAATCATAAAAAGTTATGTTTCATGTCTATATCTTTTTCTTGGTATTCTACTGAATTTGGGCAATGTAATTATACAAACAGAAACGTTAAGTGAACTAGCTTAAATAATATTATAATTAAGAGATTTAAAAAGTAATATCAAATAATACTAATAATTATACCATACTATATCATAAGTATTTGTATAAATATTTCACACGTACTTAGTTTCATCAAACTAAAGTTTTTTGAAAGACTTCCATATGTAGGTACTTAACGAATGTTACACTTAATGACAGCAAGTATAAAGTAGATGGCCCGGCATGGCCAGGTGGTTAAGGCACTCGACTCGCAATCTGAGGGTCGCGGGTTCGAATCCC
>NW_013666389.1:221398-232813 GCF_000517525.1 Limulus polyphemus | reverse complement strand
CAATCCTTAATCTTGAACTGATAAACTAGAGGGAAGACAGCTACACCACAGCACATCCAATGCCATCTCTCGGAGTACTCTTTTCTAACCAAACACTGAGGCTTGACCTTAACTCTTATGACCTACCCACAGGCCTAAAAGTAAGAAGCGCATTTTTGTGGCCACAGAATGCAAACGACGAATTCTCATATTTACTGTCCGGGTACGCCACCATCAGACCACGACTGGCTCAGGCCTTATTAGCTGTTATGATCAGTAGAAGTAGAAATAAACTTTCTTACTATATTGTGGCATAGAGATGGAGAAAAAGAATGGCTGAATAAAGGTAAATTAAATCTTCAATTCATGCGGTCAGCACAAATGTCGCATTCTCCATGTATCTAAAAGCATACTAAAATGTGTTCTAAATAATTTTCACTTCTTTCTTAAAGTTAAATTTAATACAATATTAAATTTCTAAACGTAAGTATTTTAAGTTTAGATCATTAAAAACGTTAGACATATACCTTAAAGACAAAGAATATCTAAGAAACTTAAGAAAATTATAAGCTATGAAAAGCTTCAGAAATGTATTTTCCAGATTAGAAATTCTTTACCTCCTACAGAAGAAATGATTGAAACAGGTTTTGGAAGGCTAATAAATTGCTAGCTAGCAGAGGGAACTTTCTTTACACCTGTAGAACGCTAGCAGAACTACTTAATATAAATCACCAATACATTTTTACAAATAGTTTAAAACATTTGCCGGATAAGATAACGTCAAAACGCCGAAATGGCACATAGGATCTGGTGCTTAATTTGTACAAGCGGATATGAATGGTTGCAACACATGCCTCCTAGACAGGTTAACACCCAGCTAACAGTTGATACCCAATATACAGCTGACTAGACTGAATTGGGGTAAACAAAAGTATAACGTACAGCAGCCACGAATTCGCAGCCATCTGCCTACACCTCCATATTGCGAAACTATTGCGCCACACTGTCCAATCTAAAAAATGTAAGCAAATAAGAATATTAAAGTTTCCATTTTTGCCAAAGTGTCATATATAAATAGAAATGGCAACTTTGTTACAAAGGCGTTAAATGTTTACCTTACTGCGATCACTTGCCCTGCTGCCAGTTCTATTCCATTCATTTGAGCAATGAAGATGGCAGCTACTGCTTCGTACAGAGCTGTGCCGTCCATGTTGACTGTAGCGCCCACTGGTAGAACAAATCGCGTAACTCGTTTGTCGATATGATTATTTTCTTCTAAGCATCGAAAAGTAATGGGAAGAGTGGCAGCACTGTAAATCAAAAACAAATTAATCAAGGTTAAATTCAGAGTATCAAAAACAGATGAATCATATTAAATCTCCAAACATATTTAATACTAAGTTTTTGTTTTCAACTTACAAATTCCATCAAAGCAATCTGTTACATTACATCCATAATGTACAGTATGTAATATATAACTACAAAATTACAGTACAATGATAAAGGTGGAAGATGTAACCAAGAAGAATACAGAGAGGTACTGAAGTATACAGGGGGTTGAGTACGTTATATTCCAATAATTTTCAATATGTAAATCAGCAAGTCACTTGACAACCACAGTCGGTATGAAGGTGCGGTGGAATGGAATGGATCAGAACTACACTTGACATTCTTTGGTGTTTGAGGTAGTGTGATGCTATCGAAAATTGATAGCTTTTGGAAGGGTATGAATAGCTCTTTTAGACGTAAAAATCCATACACTCAAAAAAGAAACATCTGCAACACAGTCGCATCCCAGCCGTGGTAAACAATGTGTGACGTCTTTTAACAACTGAGATTCCACACTCACAAAGGCCAGAAGCAAAAACCGTTCACGTGCCCTAAACAATAGTACGCTACCTAATCAAGAAATATTTTCATCTGGAAAAGTAACGTGTACAGAAGCTACTTCTATGACATATCCGTTCAAACACTGCATACCTCAAGCAGCTGGAAATGAAACGGGTATTCATGTTATTCCATACGAAGACATGCAGATAAAGTAGTGGGACACAGCGTCTACGGATTTCTGTGCTGGAAAACTGTCGTGATTGTACAGTAGCTGAATTACGGAAAGCACGCAGGAAGAAGTTGTGTGCCTTAAACAGGACACCATTAGAACAGAACCTTTGCAATGAAACTTATGCTTCAGGGCTATTGTCAATATGCACAGTCGTCATTTAGAACGTGGTTGGAAATGATGTCATGAAATATAACTATGTGGATTAGGCTCTGAAATCGATTTAATATAACGTATTCAACCTCTGTAATATCAGCATGTGCAGATAACTATCCACAAAAATCTAGAACATGAAATATATATATGTGTGAAATAAATGCTATCAGAAAATAACAGATAATTCTTTACGTTTGGGCGTTCCTTGTAAATCATTAAACTTTCTTTGATGAATAACTTATAATTTAATGTTTTAAAATTAATATTTTGAAAATTTCAACGAAAAAGTTGATTTCTGTTTTCTCTGTGTACAGAAAAGGAGAAAATTGTTCATTTTAAAGTTTGTAACTTTATCAAGAAACACCGATATGTAAAGTACACTTTGCCAGACATTTGACGTGCAAATTGGCCAGTTATATTTATAATATATCAAAAAAGTATCAGTTCTATATTAAACTCAAAGGAGACCTATAATCAGATATTTGTCGAGTATTTCAAAATATAACATATAGAACAGATTGTAAAGCTCAAACTGCAGTTAATACTCCTGTAAACACACAAACACACACACATAATTGTCATTAACTGATACTTAAATTTTTAAGAAAAGTTATTAAAGTTAAGTTACATTCCATGTTTTTCTATATAGATTGGCCTTTTGTAGGTTCTTCTTTAACATAATGAACAAACAGAATGGAGGATTAATACAGATGTAAGGAAATGGAATTTTAGAATCAAATTTTTTATCATTATTGCAGTAAAAGAGAAGTGACGCCCCTGTAGGAGTGCTTTACTGTTAGACAAAATATAAACATTTCAAATTCTAAAATTGGTAGGTGAAGAAATTTCAGCTTTTCTAGATGTTAGAAATTGTTTAGCTACACTAAAATTATTGTTTTAATATTATCTATAAATTAATTGTAATTAAATAAGTTATTTACGCGAAACAATTCAAGTAACTCGTAATAAACATGTGCAATCAACGATTTACTTTCCAATGCTCATACACAACACCCTGATTCACAGTTCACACATGATTAATGATTGATAAGAAAGGTTATCATAAGCAACTTAAAAGTAACCCGTCATTTTAGATAGCATTCAAGTAATTCAAGTTCTCAAGAATAACGCTTATCTTCACGAGTAATTCACCAACGCTTATTTATAACGCAAGATTAATTAAAAGCTTATTTATGACGCAAGATTAACTCATCAACGCTTATTTATAACGCATTTTGTCTCATGTTTGTTTGCTTTTTTCGAAATAACTAGAATATTGCTAACTATCTAAACTGCTTAAACTCTCAACACACTTGTGAAACATTCTCCAAGAAATATTGAAAATAAATTTAAATTTTCTTCAAGTGTACACTATTTCATAACAGTTGTGTTATTTTTATGGTGCTTCAGTTCCAACTACGTTCTCATCCCCCCCCCAGAGGTATGTCTGCGAACTTACAACCCTAGAAACCAGGTTTTGATACCCGTAGTGAGCAGCGCACAGATAGCCCATTGTGTAACTTTGTGCTTAACTTCAAACAAAATGTTATCATTATTACTGGATGATTGCATTTCGTGGTATTGTCACTAACTGACACTTACATTTTAAAGAAAAATGTTATGTCCTTACTAAAGTTAACTTACATTCTATTATGCCTTGATAATTAATTTCTATATTTAGTAGAGTTGGCTTGCTATATTTGTTTCTACTTAAGTCGCAATCTCTTAAGTCTATCCATCTATCTTCATATATTCAATAATTTTTTATTATTTCGTTTTATATATTATACGTGTGAGGATTATTTGGCATTTTAAATTAGTATATGGATTTAAGGCTAACCTAAATCTCCTAAGCTGTCTGGACATCGTAAGATATTACTGGGATTACGGCCGAAATATCAATAACAATGAGGGTATCTAATTGACAAATGAATGCATTCAAATCGCTGTGAATTTTTCTATTTTTTGTGACAATGCATACTTCTAGTTAGATCGATATATTTTACTAATTAGATTATTTATTGAGTTAATTGTTAGTTCTAGTTTATGTAAGTAGCTTGCTTTGATCAGAGGTTATTGACAAATATAATTATAATATTCAAATATATTATGACTTTATATGATATAAAGTAATTTCTGATACATATAAATATTTAATTGTGAATTAAAGTCATATTTCAGAATGACACGTAAAACATGCGACATGTTATTTGTACATATTCAAAGCACGTGAACAAGGCTGTTTTGATGCATTTCCAAAAAAATTATTAAATTGAAACAAGTTATAACAATTGAACAAACACCCCAAAAAAGACATTAAGTGGCCCACAAGATACATGCACGTGAGATCTCAAAGATTATAGGTTATATTTTAGGCCTTCTACTCATATCCATTCTTGTCAATTTCAGTATTAAACTCATAAGAAACAGGGATTTTTTTTATCTGAAAAAACTTTCATTTCCTATCAATATCAAATTTATAGGTAACGCAATTGCAAAAATAAACAAAAAGCTAAAGGAATTTATATTTCTTATTTATCAAAGTACAGTGGAACTTACGCTAGTATTTTAACGTTCGTGATATAAATAAGATCCCTAGAGAGCCAATGAAAAACATCGTCTGGCTAATAATAATAACATTCTTTACGGATTTAACTTTTTTCCTTCAATTTTCGACCTAAATTAATAAATCTATTTCTTCCCAACACGAAGTTTTGTTCAATGTACTTTAACATGTACATCTTTCAGTCATGGTTATTTTTCATTATCATAAAATGTTTTTCCTTCAATACTCAAATTTTTATTAGACGGATTCACCGTTATAAATACAAAGTGAAAGCTTTAGGCAGTTACTACTTAGGCCTAAAACAGTTCCACTAAAGTTCAGTTACGTCTGTATAGATCTTAAGTCAGTAAAGCTAGGTTTTTACAACTACGTTTTAACTTAGAAATAGTTATCAATCATTCTTTTAATTTACGTTTAACTATTATTAATTGTGTAGTTATCTTTCAATGGTTAGTGTCTTATATATTTTAGTACATAGATAACATTACCCATATGTACCATACGATATTTATGTGCATTTCAATGAGTCTATAGACTAATTCGCTACCTGATGGCTCAATATTTAACTTTAAAAGGACCATGGCTTCCAAATAATTTAAAGCGGTTTCATAAAGAGTGTTGCTTGCGAAATGATAATACAAACAAAGACTAAATAATAAACTCTATAACATTTATTATGCATCAACCTTACTAAAGTTGTAACAAACTGTGGGAATTTAGTTTCATGCCTGGTAAACTCCGTGTTTGTCAGCGAATGTCACTATGTACATGAACACAACACACCTCGAAGCAGTTCCAAGAGCAGTGATCCATGCTTGCAGCATCCCCTTCATGAATGTTAACGGATTCTTCTTGGTGATGACGAAGAAGAGGAGCGGTAAAGTGAGTCCTGCGTGAATAACCAGTCCAGTGATTACAGTCAACATGTATAGTCCCAGCTGCTGGGCTGTTTGGGCTAAATCCTTTATATCCATGATCTTTCCGATTATCAGAGACATGATACCGAATGGTGAGTACCTAAAATATAGAGAAAAAGTGATTAGGTAGATATGTATTAATATACTATTAAGTAGGTTCAGCAATGTCATTGTCTTAAAAAATAAAAGAGTAGGATTATAATAATGCAAAATAACTCTTTTCTTTATTATTAACCGTATTTATATAGAAAACGTGTGGCCATAGTTTTGATCAAAATTAGATCGTATTTCTCGGAATATAATTGAATGAAAAATGTAATAATAACAACCCGTTCATTAAATACCTTCCAAAACTGTTACTTTGGTTGAAATCGATTCGAAAAATGGAGATAAACGCAACGTTGGTTCAAAGCTAAATACTTATTCTCAATAGATAACGATTAGCAGAACTAAGCAGTGTAGGCCACGTTTTGTCAAACCCTTGTCAAAACTGACATATGTAGTGGTTGACAAAAAATGACTCTCTTATAGATCTTGTTAGAGAAAAAGTATTCCCTTACAAGTTTGATTAACAAAATATTTCATTTACAAAACTGACGAAGAAAAATTATTCTTACAAATTTGACTAACAAAACATTTTACTTACACAACTATTAGACAAAAAAAAGTATTGATTGACAAAAATGTTTGCTTCACAGAACAGATGGACAAAAATAGTGTCTCTAACATATTTGATTAACAAAATATTTATTTTTACACAAGTGATTTACGAACAATTTTTCCCTCACAAGTTTGATTAACGAAACAATTCCTTTAGAAAATGGTTAATAAAAAATGTCCCTAACGGGTTGCATCAACAATATATTTCCATTACAAAATTGGTTGACAAAACATTTTCCTCACAAGTTCGATTAACAAAAGGATGACTTAAAAAATGCCCCCAAAAAAGTGATCGTTCTAAGGTTTAATAACAAGAACGTATCATTTGGAGATTTCGTTTACAAAAAAAACTGTCCGTTACATATTTTGGAAAAATAATTTTTTTACGCATTTGTCTCACCACTGTCTATGCTTAATATTCCAACCTCTCATATAATTTTCGTCTTTGTATGTATGGTTTTTCATATAGAATTAAACAAAGCGTCGATAAAGTTCTACAAGTCTGATCGTATTGCCAAATCGTTCAACATAACCTTAAATAAATAATAATACCTATTTATATTTATCCTCGCCATGGGAGCCGATTTCTTTGCTCCTCTTCAGTTATTAAATATTTAATTCAGTTTAAATTTTGTAGATTTATAATAAATTATTGTTTACAGAATTAGAGTACAGTTTGCAACTTACACGTGCACATAAAAAGGTTAATTATAATCATTCAAGGACAACGATTTTTAGTATTCAAAACCGTTGTTACAAGCATGTACTAATTCTAGAATCTATTATTGGATATTGTGCTTACCACATTACTAACACTACAATCCTCATGATGATGTCATTTAGGATCACGAAAAAGTTCACCATAATCTCTCCTTCTTCTCCAAGTTGACCACAAATTACGCCAAAAGCGATGCAAAAGATGATTAAGCCTGTAAAATATCCTAAGCTTAATAGATGTCCAAGTCTGGGATATGTATCACTCTGAATACACATAGAAGACGGTGTCTTTCAGTGAATTTTGATTTGGTACTTCAAGAAAGGAAATAGTAAAATTTGTTTTAAATACGATTTCCTAATCATATGTCTTCTTCATTACAAATTGAACTATCAGTTTCAATATCTCAAGGGCGCCGAAAACAAATTTAGACTGGTGGAGCAGAGAACAATAATAAAATATCACCAAATTATGAAATAAAGGCGTGTCTATTACTATTTCTCTACGCATGCGTATCGGAGTGTATATATTACATGGATATGTGTTTTGTAATAGCTTAATTCTGCTTAAATAACGGAAAGTAATCAATATAAAATTAGTATGTTTTAAAAACTCAACACGATTACTGACTATTATTCATAGAATAAAAAATTGCATTAGTATTACATTTTGTACATATTTTACTTTGCGATACAAGAGGTTATAGTTTCATTGTACAGGTCATTGGTTAGGCCATATTTGGAATATTGTTCAGTCTTGGGCTCATTGCCTAAGGAAATACGTCGAGTTGTTGGAAAGGGTTCAGAGAAGGGTTACTAGAATGGTACCTGGAATGGAGAAGTTGTCATACGAAGAGAGGTTGAAATCTCTCAAATTGTTTTCTCTTGAAAAAAGAAGATTTAGGTTGAGGTGTTTAAGATTGTAAGAGGAATTGATAGTGTTGATGCGTCATCTTTTTTCATACTTAACAGTGAGAATAGTAGGACTAGGGGACAGAAATATAAATTTTGGCAGGGTAAGAGTCATCTTCAGCTAAGACAGTTTCATTTTTTTAACAGGGTGGTTGGCCTTTGGAATGGATTGCCTTCAGATGTTGTAGAGGCAGTAAATTTAAGTGAGTTTAAGAAAAACCTTGGTAAGTATATGAATGATAAGGCTGGCTTTGAGATTTTAAAAATTATTTTAATTTAGTTTAGAGGATAAAACAGCCGAGATGGACCAATAGGTCCCATGTTGTCCCAAAACATCTTATGTGACAATAGATATAACAAAAAATAAACTTCTGGCATAATACAAAGTTACAAGCACCTGACGACAAATTGTTGCCGACCAATGAAAATGCATGAATGGAAGGAAACAACTTTCAATATGTACTTATATATAAATATCATACACATGTCCAAGTTTATACATTTTGTACATCTATTAGGATCATAGCTGTGTAAGCAATATTTATCCTACAATGAGCACACACAATAAACAAATCAGACCAACCTTAACACCATCAATTGGTTTAGAAACAATCAAACAGTAGCAATATTTGACCGACATGTAGTATTGATGGGTAAAGCATCGTTCAGTAACAATGCTATTCAAAACAAGCTTTAGAAACAACATTACTGGCCACATTATTGCTGAGCAAATGCGCCACATGCCCAAATGGTTCCAGCGCCTTTATATTCAATCCTGATATAAAGTGATATGAAAATAAGTACTGTGACGAATTTACTACTATATCTTTATTTTAATATCGATGTTTGTTTAAATTAAATTTATGTTTAGAAATGTACATAACTTACACTGTTACATATAAATAGTCAGGATAAAACTTCATCAAAACCATCAAGGCCTGGTCATGTTATGTCCGATTGTTGGTGCTTGAAAATAAAAGAAAAGGAGACAACACCCAGCTCGTTTGTGTTCACACATGGACGTAGTTTCACCAGATCCTCGATGTTGTTGATTTGGCCATTGATATAAAGGCTGGTGTAGTCAGCGAGAAATTCAGACTTTTCATGTCCATTGGTTCTGTGCCTTTGACAAATGACTCTGCCAGTCTCACACCCATACGTATTCTACGTGATACTGGGGCGACTCAATCACTGTTGTTAGAAGGTTTATTGCCTTTAGATTCGAGTTCTACCATTGGTGAATTTCTTATTGCTCAGGGTATTGAGGGTGGCTTTCTTAATATTCCTCTTCTAACATTTATTTAGCATCAGACCTAATTTCGTTGTGGTTGGAGTAAGACCTACTCTGCCAATTAAGGGTGTATCATTGTTTTGGGGAAACGATTTGGCTGGGGGAAAAAGTTGTTGACGAACCCAAAATGGTTAGTGAGCCGATCACTGTTTCATCTAAAGATGACGTTGTCGTTGAGGAGAATCCCGATGTGTTTCTCTCGTGTTGTGTGACTCAAGCTCAGGCTAAGAAATTAAGCCAAAAACAAATGATAAACACATATTCAGAGGACGATATCATAGATTTGTCTCAGAGATTTTTTGGATCCAACGGGGATCTTGTGGATAATTGTCCTACTGACGATTTCTCAGAGAATGAAAATAATGGACGTGATGAATCTGATTCACTTGGTGAAGTTCCATTTACTAAATGTAAACTGATCTCTTCACTATTTAAATATGCACTCCCAAAGGATGAGCTGGAGAAAGTTCCAAATGGTTATTTTTTTCAAAAATGGTGTGGTTATGAGGAAATGGAGACCAACAGATGTGCCAGCTTCAGAGGACTGGGCTATTGTTTACCAAATTGCTGTTCCCAAAGCATACCATTCTGAAATATTGAAAGTTGCCCATGAACTCCTCATGGTAGGCCAGGTGGTTAGGGTGTTCGACTCGCAATCTGTGGGTCGTGAGTTCGAATCCCCATCACACCAAACATGCTCGCCCTTTCAGCCGTGTGGGTGGTACCATGTAACGGTCAATCCCACTATTCGTTGGTAAAAGAGTAGCCCAAGAGTTGGCGGTGGATGGTGATGACTAGCTGTCTTCCCTCTAGTCTTACAATGCTAAATTAGGGACGGCTAGCGCAGATAGCCCTCGTGTAGCTTTGCGTGAAATCCATAACAAAACAAACAAAACCTCATGGGAGGTCATTTAAGTGTCAACAATACATCTGACAAAATTATAAGACATTTCTTTTGGCCAAAAATCAGGCAAGATGTTTCTCAGTTTTGTAAAATTTGTCATACCTGTCAGTTTGTCTAAAAACATAACCAGAAATTCCTGCTGCTTCTCTTAAAACTATTCCAGCTTTCGAAGAACCCTTCAGTCGTGTGATTGTAGACTGTGTTGGACATTTAACAAAAACTCGATCAGGGAATCAGTATTTGTTGACTATCATGTGTGCATCCACTCGATTCTCTGAAGCTATCCCTTTGAGAAACATTTCAGCCCAAAATATTTCTAACGCTTTGATCAATATCTTTACTTTTGTTGGCTTGCCCAAAGAAATTCATTCTGATCAGGGATCAAATTTTATGTCAGGATTGTTTCAACAAGTTCTTTATCAGCTCGGTGCTAAACAGATCAAATCTAGTGCATATCATCCAGAATCACATAGTGCTCTTGAGAGATTCCATTCTACCTTGAAACATACGATGCAGACTTACTGTCTTGACAACGAGAAGGATTGGAATGAGAGAGTTAACTTATTATTATTTGCTGTTCGTGAGTCGGTTCAGGAGTCGTTAGGGTTTAGCCAATTTGAATTGGTCTTTGGTCATTCATTGCATGCTTCTGTTGAAATTGCTGAAGGAACAATGGTTGGAGGATGACCCGAAAGAAATGCACTTATTGGATTACGTTTCCAAATTTCGGTCCAGACTCTTACGTGCTTGTGAATTGGCTCTAGAAAATTTGAAGTCATCCCAAACTGCACTGAAACCCGTTTATGACCACAAGGCTGAAGTTCTGACCTGATGACATGGTTTTAGTATTATTACCCAGTATGGGAGATCCACTCAAAGAAAAAAAGAAAGAACGAAAGAAAGAAAAAAAAAGACTGTTAAATTGCAATTTATCCCTACGAGAGTATGATTTGGAGATAATCCATGTCAAGGGGTTGATAACATTTGTGCTGATGTACTTTCACGTGCTATGTAATTTTATGGTCAAAAGGTTATTTGTATTGATTATGTTGTATATTGTAATAATTATTGAAGTTGTATAATTCTTTGCATAATGTATTATATTTAATGTATTGTTGTTCATGTATATATATAATATCTTAGTTGAAAATTGTCTAACGCCATTTTTTTAATTCTCTAAGGAGGGAGTTGTGACGGATTTATTATTATATATTTATTTTGATATCGATGTTTGTTTAAATTAAATTTATGTTTAGA
>NW_013666389.1:197641-221254 GCF_000517525.1 Limulus polyphemus | reverse complement strand
AAAACTCCCGCCTATTCTCTAAAGTTGTAGAAGATTCTCGAGTGTAAGAATCAACAATATGTCTGTACGTAAACGCCATCCTTAGCGTCAGTATTATTAAGTATACTGAAATTTCGAGAAACTCTCCACTCGCCTATAAATATAACCAACGTGTATCAACTGTGTTTATCAATCTTGTTGGCAAATATGATAAATTGGAGATATATCAGCATTTATTTAACTACTAAATCTAAATTACAATTTAACTCAGTTTAGGCTATTTGAAATTGCAATACGTAACAGTACCCTTAAAATACCAAAGATAAGATAAACAATTCAAGCAAGAAACAGGTAAAGTAAACATTTTATTTAGTTAGTGAACAAGAAAAGATGAAATGGGCAGTAACTGCCTAGGTCAGAGTGATATTTTTGTGTTTGTCCACCAAGACTCTCCCCAAGTGTCACGCTGTACTAGTACTAGGCAATTGCTGTCCATTTTACCTTTGTTTGTTAATTATGAATACTCTGCCCTAATAATTTTAATTGGTATTTGCTGTTTTTTATGAAGCAATGAATAAACATTAAGTTTGTTATTTAAGCACAAAGCTACACAAAGCTTTACTGTGTCTACTCAGTTTTCAGAATTATAAGCCTTTAGACTTACATCAGAAACATTGGAATGGGATGATGGGTAAGCCTTTAGAACCAAAATGTAAGTAACATAAAATATGGATCTTTTCTGTTTCATGCACCTCATTCAAGTAGAAAGAAATATATACTTTTGAATGTAGTTTTTAATACTGATTTTAGAAATATAAATTAAAATTTGGAGAAATTTGGTGCATGAAACAGAAAACCTCCTAAAATATATTGGAATTGGAAGTCAATGTGTTTTATCATAACTTTTCTTCTTAACATACCCAGTACATTAGTCCCGTCTTTGTAAGCGAGCTCTCTCTCCTGGAAGGACTGCGTAATATTTTCAACGACAGTCATGTTAGTCACGTTCACGTCAGGCCGTACAAAGCTAGGCTTAGCCTTTGCCTTACGATATGTTGTCTCAACCTGTTGGAAGCAGGCCTGAAGAAGATTTTCGGGAAACATGTTTCTAAAATAAACAAAAAATAGAATTAGTTAATCGTATTAACCTGCAAAATATATTTTTCTATTCTAGAAGCATGACAAAAAAAACAGAGCCTAAGAAAAACTGATAATATGCAAAATACAAACCCAAAAGTCAAGCAGAACAATAAGTGAAACCCTATTTAATCCCAACTGTTTCTATAATTTATTTATTTTTTAATTGATCCAATTATCTGTGACTGACGGTATCTCCTATAGTATATACATGCATCATTAAAAGATTGACCATCTGCAACTGACGGTATCCCCTACAATATATACATGCATCATTATAGGACTGACCATCTGCAACTGACCGTATCCCCTACAATATATACATGCATCATTAAAAGATTGACCATCTGCAACTGACCGTATCCCCTACAATATATACATGCATCATTAAAGGATTGACCATCTGCAACTGACGGTATCCCCTACAATATATACATGCATCATTATAGGACTGACCATCTGCAACTGACGGTATCCCCTACAATATATACATGCATCATTATAGGACTGACCATCTGCAACTGACGGTATCTCCTACAATATATACATGTGTCATTATAGGACTGACCATCTGCAATTGACCGTATCCCCTACAATATATACATGCATCATTAAAGGACTGATCATCTGCAACTGACGGTATCTCCTATAGTATATACATGCATCATTATAGGACTGACTAAAATAAATTGAAATGGGCGAAATCTTACCATCACACGTGTTGTGAAAATATCTGTTATTGTTAAGTTACAATCACGCTGACCACTCATCTTTTGACCGCACTAAACAGTTTATTGGATAATAATGACAATTTTACGTTCCTGGCATAAAAATAATGCAATAACGACATAAATGAACATCGTGTTTTAAAACCACTCATCAGAATTTATAAAATGAATATAATAAATTTAAATATTAGTCGGACAACAAGACCAAAAACAAAATGTTTTGTGCATTAAAGTCAGGCATATAAAACTGAGGTGCGAACTATTACATAGTGGAGATAGTAAAAGGAGAAGTGTCTACTAAAGTAAAGTGCTCTGTCTACCTCGCATATGAACGGAATTAGAATTTAAAACTTATTAGGGGCAAATAAGGTCACTCAAGCCCACAGCTCTTTACATTTAAAATTACGATTTTTTTTATCTGTAGCCAATAGCATGTTAAGCACCGTTTTATTTAACTGTAATTTTTGTCTTCTTTTTTCTGAAGGCATAAAAGCCCTAATGATTCATAATATTACACTTCATTGCACTAAAAATGATACAAAAGAGTTTCGTAGATTTAAATCACACAAGGCAACTCCCAATACACAACTCCCTCCCCTTCTCAAATAAAATGTCACGAACCTAGCATCGTATTCTGTGTTATACGGACTATACCCCGAATAGGTGCGATATTGTATCGGTTGTCTTAGTTTTAAACTTGTAATAAATCTTGAGGGAAACTGAAGGTTGACAAATTGGTGCTAAAATGTAATAATACTTTCTTTGGGATCAAAAATCATTTCTTTCAACAAATTTAAAGAAATTTGTTATAATTTCATTTTAGTATCGGTACTCATGAATGCTCAAATTTAGAGTACTAGACTTATATTGTTCTCCTAAAGTAGTAAATATACACACATGTTAATATCTTAAATTTACAGTCTAGGTTTTTACTCTTATAATCATTGTATCATGACGTAAATGAATAGTAACAATAAGTATGCTCATACCTTATGAGGTCCAAGAAAGCGTCCAAAGTATAGACATTCTTATCCTCAGAATCGGTTTCGATTTCTTTTTTGATGGATGGGTCACCAGGATGGATAGCTATCACTAGAATGATTCCTAGCATTGCAGCCAACATGGTAGTGGTAAAGTAGTAGCAAAGAGCCCTAGAACCCATCCTTCCACTAGACATCGGATCCAGCTGAGCGAGGCCTAAAGATAAGTCAACCACTTCGTATAGTTGCCATAACCCAAAACTTAAACGTTTAGGCAAGGAGAATACCAGAAGAGGTTAAGCACATGTACCTAGGTTGCTTATCTTGTCTATTTTATAATTTTAGTGAAAGTTATGCGTATTATATAATATATTGGGTTTCATATATTCAATGGTTATAAGTATTAGTTTAAAGATCATGTATATTATAGATACGCGTATATCAGTCTGAACAAATATTTGGTGGTTGAATGTATCGGCCTGGCTATCATATGATGGATGATTAAGCGTATATTTTATATTTGCTATATGTATTTTGTGGTTACATGTACCAGTCAGGCTATAATATATATTAAACGGTTACATATATTTGTTTCACAGGAAGATTTGTTTTTGTTATGAGTGTTATATATTTAGTGGTTGCTCATTCCATTCCCAGTGTCATAAATTAGATAGTTACATGTACTATTTGTGATTGTTATATAGTTGATGAATAATCCTGACTGCCATGTTATCAGTCTAACAACTTCGCACATGGTGGCTAAATGTGTAAAATCACTAACATATTTTTGTGTTTACATTTATAAATCTACTTATATACCCATCATAAACATAACCTCCATATGTTTTGTTGGTTGGATATATTTTACTGTTTTATGTATGCATTCTTTTTTTTTTTACTGACTTGCGCATTTGTATTTATTCCTATTGAAAACTGTGATATATCAAGTTGTAAAATAATTGAATTGACTTCTTGTTTTTGAATTTCGCGCAAGGGCTATCTGCGCTAGCCGTCCCTAATTTAGCATTGTAAGACTACCCATCACCACCCACCGCCAACTCTTGGGCTACTCTTTTACCAATGAATAGTGGGATTGCCCGTCACATTATAACGCTCCCACTGCTGAAAGGTCGAGTATGTTTGGTGTGACAGGGATTTGAACCCGCGACCCTCAGGTTGCGAGTCGAGTGGTTTAACCACCTGGCCATGCCGGGCCAATGAATTGACTTCTTAAAAAGTATAATTTAAGATGAAAGTATTCTTGTACAGTTTTGGAAATATCCTATTTTTACATAATTAAAATATGTCTTTCTATTCAGATATATTTTCATTTCAATAAGAATGTTTTTTTTTTCTACTTTCTTTGTAAAATTAAGCTCTCCGATGCTCATAAATATACCTAGTTTTGTTTGTGTCTGGCATTTACACTCTAAAATACAACCTGTTACTGGTACAGTATTTTTGTCCTAAGTAACAAATAAATTTTATAAACTTGGAATTTTAATAAACATCTGAATTAGTACAGTAATATTTTTAGAAATTAAAAGAAAGTTTAGGTTAGGTATTAGCAGTATTTCAGTTTTTGTGGCTGTTTCTACATAACACTAAAAATGCTAGACTTCTAATTGAAAATCGCGCTTTATTTTGAATTCTCTAAATTTAATATGCAAATATTTAAGAAGAAGTTCAAATAGGTATACTATATATGTGTATCTCTTTATATGCTCCAAATTGTTGTAAGTTCTCACAGAAGATAATACAATTACCACCTCCACTTACAATAAGTTTATAGAAGATCAAATGATACAAAGGCCTTAAAAATGAATTGCGAGGAAGGGAGGAACAAAAAATGAACAGAATAAAAAATACATACTATATGCTTCAAGATTTAACCCGTTCCAACTGAGTTTAAACTTAAATTTCTGGTTTCTAAGAATCCAGTTGTTTAAAACATTCACTGCCAACAGTGGTATTAATAATAACTACCGTAGTGCTAATCATGCTTTTCTTTATTTTTTACTGAACCCAGGTGTTTAATAGTTATAACTATGTAACTGTGCTATGTTTAATTAGATTGAAGTCACTTGTAACATGCAAGGTAGATAGAAATACCCATAGATCAATTGCAGGAGAAATGTAAATATAGATAGGTGTGAGAAGTTGCACATAAGAATTCAAAGTGACTTACAACGCTAGGAACCGGGTTTCGATACCCATGGTACGCAGAGTACAGGTAGCCCATTGTGCAGCTTTATAATTAATTACAAACAAACAAAATTAAGGACCATTTGATTTTCAGTATCACACCGACACTGAGACCGCATGCTGCAGAATTTCTACATTTTTATTACACAAACGACGTGTGTACATTAATTATATATATTTATTTTTTTCTGGAAATATTATACAGGAATTAGACTCGTTGTTTAAATGTTTCACGCATTGTGTTTCTACTACCTGGTCCCCAGTGGTAAGTTTACATCTTTGCATCACTAAAATCCGAGGTTCGATTCCACTTGGTGGAAAGAACGCAAATAATCTGAAGAGTAGCTTTGTACTAAAACAAACAAAAGTACTTACCTGATATCATGGAGGATATTATCAGTGGCAGAATCAGCATCTTCAACATCCTCATCAGGATATCACCGGGAAAAGAAACAAGCATGATAGCATCTTCACCATATTCGCCGAATCTGGCCAGAAAACCAATGGAAATACCCAAAAACACGCCGAGCACTGTCAAAACTAGAAGCAGGTTCGTCTTGATCCATTCACAAAACTAGAAAAATAATGGATTCTTACTTATCGGCCATAAATATCATATTAACATAACCAAGTAACAGGAAGTGCGGGAAAGATATAAAATATATTATCTCTAACACTAGCTCAGAAGTCCATCTTCTGAAATTTTGTTAAAGAAAAAGATGTATGTTCTTCATCAGGAATTCAATTAATTATGTTTTAAATTAGTTGTGTACTGAGTCCCTGACTATTATATCGTTAATGGTTATCATTACATTATCCATTATATATTTGGTACCTGATTATATGTAAGTCTGGCTATCGTAGCAGTCAAACTTAACTGTCGTCTTTGGTGAAGCATACCGTGCAATAAAAATTCTGTATGATTAATATCATACCTTTTGCTGTATTGTGACTGAATTTAGGACTATTAAGTCCTGTGGAGATCCTATTCATGTTATAATTGATCATATACGGTGATTAAGACAATCATTCACGTTAACGGTATTTCTGCACTATTTTAATACGTGTGTTCGAAATTATAATTTCGTTACTGTGTTGTGACTTAATTGGGCCCTATTGTGTCTTGTAGATGTCAAATCTGGTGATTAATAGAATCGACTGACAGTGCTAGAGAAGTGGTTAGGGAAGTATGATATTATTTACCCGGCCCTTTGACCACGGTCACTGAATGTTATTGGCCTGTAGTGAAACAAATGATTGACCAACCAACACTAAAACATACCAGAACTTCTAACAAGGTGTTTGATAGTTAGTAATTTAAAAAAGAAGGTATAAAATAGGTGGGCTGAATCAAAATTCTCCTGTGAGGGACGTTACTATAACTTCTTTAATTTTTTTGTGTGACTTCCTCAAAATGTACTTTTTGTAGGATCATTAGTTTTAACTGTGCATAACATTCGGACAAGGGACCATTTGGTTCTCAAAGGCTGTTTTGGTCACATCCAACATTGAGAAAAGTAAGATTTTATGTTTAAACGCACCGTTTATTTTTCAGAAAATTGTCAATTCCCCACAAACTCTCGTAAAGTGCTTACGTCCCATGTTATCAACGGCAATCACTCTATTAATAAGCAAATAAAAAAAACTGCCTTACTTGTTACTTAAACAATAACATTGAAAGTACTCATGGAAAAAATAGATCCTCTAAAACACATTTATCATAAAAAAAACAGATCCTCTAAAACACATTTATAATAAAAAGTCACGGAAGAGAAGAGTAATTAAGTTCAATAATGAATTTTTAAATCTAAAATAAAAATTAAATTTTTTATCAAACATAATAAATTATTGTTAAAATTTCATGCTTTTAAATCAACTTCTAGCTCGAGTGATTTCACGCAATATATTTTTAATCATATAAATTAATGTGGAATATAACTGCTTTAAACGTTAAATTTGTTTGTTTGTCTTTTTGTTATGCACAAAGCTACACAAGGGCTATCTGTGCTCTGCCCACCACGGGTGTCGAAACCCGGTTTCTAGCGTTGTAAGTCCGCAGACATACCGTTGCGCCACTGGGGGGTTTTAAACGTTAAAGCCAACCTGCCAAAAAGAAATCGTCTACATATCTTTAACTGAAATGTATTGTGTCATTTATCCGATGTAAAACTGTTAATAAAGTAGGCTTAGAAACCAATTCTCTAATAACAGTATATCAATCTGTACTTTGAAAACAACAAGAATCTTGTTAACATTCAATCTATAACATCATACCAATGTCTATTCAGAAACCAGTTGGTATTTTAACATTTAGTCCAATACAATAATAATACCAGCCTTCATTGTAAAATCAACTGGCATACTGTTAACGTATAGGTAACACATGAATAACAGCATACCAATTTATATTCTGAAATTTGCTGGTAGTTTTTAACATTGAGTCTAACTGAATAGAATCCGTGCCTGCTACAGGTTAGTCTAGTACGGTAGTTTTCAAACTTTACGAAGCCATGAAACCTCAACCCTTAACCCACTCTTAAAGCCTAGCTTAGATGAAAGTAACCAAGTTCGTAACAGTATTGTTAATACAATTGTGAAGAAACGTACAAAAATATTATGCTGAATATCAACTAACTCGCGATTTTTGAAAATAAATTTGATCCCTGACGGGTTAACACTCAATAGTTGAAAGAAAATACAACAAAAGTCATTATCTGCTATATGTATGGAGTACCCCTGATGACCTTTCGCAGAACCCCGGAGTTTCATGGAACCATAGGTTGTAATTATTGTGCTAGAGCTTGACCAGTCAATCTACTGTAAAGTTCCCCACGTAGTTCAACGGTAAGCTTGAGCGTTTATAACGCTAAAATCCATTGTTCGATTACTGTGGTTAGCACAATGCAGATAGCTACTGAGTAGCTTTGCGCTTAGAACAAAAACTCTAAAGTGAACTAATAGATTGTTAATGTTCACTGTAACTTAACAATAATAGCGTATAATTGTACAAGTCAGCTGTTGTTCATATTTATTAACATTATTGAAACAAATTCTATATATTGTTATACGAAAAAAAACTGTTTTGACACTGAATAAAATCAACTGTCTCTAATTCTTCACACGGGCGATTATTAAGCTGTAAGTTTGATATTTTTTGTGCTTTACTCCATAAAACTTATGAATGATGTGAAACAAACGTTTTTCACAAACATTGAAAACACTTACTGATAGATGTTTTCAGAAGCGTTGCCAGATATCTAAAAGATTCAGGGCTTTGGCCCATAGGCGAGGGAATTTCCGGCGTTTCAGTATGATATCGATCATGATTTTCAATTCTGAATTTTCAAGACACCAACTAAGGATTTGGGGCGTTATCAAATAGAATGGGGGAACGGGCCCCGTGTTCCAGTGCCTAGTGAAACCTCTGATTTTTGAATCACACAGCTACAGCTTATTTTAAGGAATACCAATCATAATGTTGTATTTTACGTTCATTTTGGGACAGTCTACTATATAAAGACAAAAAGTTGTCTGTCAGTCGAGATATCGGCCATTGCGGTACAGATCGACACACAACTTGCACGAAACGATAGCGCTTTCTGCCGCGACTAGCAAGTTTGTCTTTTTTTTTTAATTCTTCCAGTCATATATATATAAAACAGACGATTGGCTACTTTGGGCATGTAATTAGATTTGAGGATAGGTTGGTAGAGACCGTGATGAGTAATAAAATCGAATCGGGTATATGCGCACCCCACGCTTTGTATTGCTGGTGCACAAATATCATAATCAATGGCTGAAATTTCCCATTAACCTTGCTTGGTTGTCAAGGAGACACACTGATGCAACATCACCAAGTTTTGTCCAATCGGAACCCTCAGCTACAACTCTATAATAACCCGTATGTTTTACTCGCAGCACATCTCAATTTTGAAAATGCCCAAATTAAAAGACACTTCTTCAGCTCAGCAGGCTGACAAAGCCAAAACTAGTAAGGCAGTCCAAAGAGAAGAGTCAGAAATTCATAATATAATTCACTGCCTTTACCATCACAATTAATAATTTACAGGGTAATGCAGTTGAACAAATTGGAATATGTCTTTAAGAATCCGTTTTTCACATGTTTCAATATATAAGGATTTACCAAGAAGAACATTTGAACATAACTTAAAAATATACAGAAGTCAAAATGGTAATCAAGCAATAATTAAAGGAGATGACCAAATATACATAAAAAATGTTGTTTTCGTGAAGTACCAGAAATAGTATAGTCATTCTCCATACATATATTGTTATTAGATTATAATTAATTTTTAGAAAACATGTTCATAAAACATTTATTTAGATATATTTTTGAGAAAGACAAATTAATCTTTTCTTCCCGTCATACAACGGGCCTTCAGCTTGTCATAAGTAAAAAAATAGAACTTTTATTGTCGGAAGGTATTTAAATCATACAACTTCAGCATTCTTATTGCAGTAACAATCATATCATTGTATTCCATGTTAATTTTGGCATAATCGTAAAGTAAAACAAACTTTTCCCGCAGAAACATTTGAATAAGAAAGTTTTAGTGATTTGTGTGTGTGTGATTTTTAATAATTAAGACAATTCAAGATCAGAAACTAAAATCAGGAACCTACTATAATTACCTGAACTATCTTCTGTTATTTAAACTTCTTTCTTTAACAATTTGTTATAAGATCTTAGTTATTTGTAGTAATATTAGGCTTGCATGTATCTATTTTTAGGGCTAATAAATTACTCTTGTAACTTGTTTGTAAAGTCTATTGTCTAACAAGCTACACTACACCTTACGTTTTACGAAAGAGGCTCGCAAGCATGTATGTTTCAAAAACAGGTTTATCGTTATTATTATTTAAGTATACTTTTGAAAACCTAGTATATTGTTTAATATTATCCAAGCTTTACAGCGTACGAAACAATAGCATGTGTTATAAATATTGCTTGTTTAAGTTTAACACCTTTACGTTAAGAACAATATATCCTCAGAACTTGTCGCATGAAAGACTTAAAACCTATTATTTATTTCTCTACTGTAAGGGCTGGCTAATAAACCTTGATATTCGGGCTAAACACCGATTTACTGTCAAAGATAGGTCAGAAGAGTCAAGTTTAATGCACCAATAACACAAGGAGAACGGTTTCGTCTCATGTTTGATTAGTAATGACTCTACAAGAAAGACCAACATTCTCACAACGGGTTTAAAGACAAAGATATCCAATACAAAAGAAATTCACTATGCATACATGATCCGCAGCTTAAAGCTTGTTTGGACTACTTTATGAGATCAGTGAACAAGCAATTCCGATGATTAAAATGTTCTACGGGGACGTTAAGCTGTTTGTTTTTCCAACAAGATATGCACAAAAGAATTAGCACTCTACCAATCACGTGTAAAGTTACAAACCCATTGATTCTTTGGTATTAGGTTGCACTATTATACATACCCAGTTTAATTCTAAGTGTTAAACATATAGCCTTTAGGGAAATGATAACTAAGATACACAACGCACCATTTTATTTCTCTTCTTTTTTAGATAGTGAATGTATGATAAAATTATTGATAAGAGAAAAGTTATTAAAGCAAAGTTAGTAGTGGATCCAGAAATGTGACTGAACACTTTTTGATTACATAACAAAGTAAATATTCGTAACTGTAAAAAGAAAAAAACATGTTACTTAAGAATCACTTAGTTATTAAAATGGAGACATTATCCATTAAAATATTAGTGTTATGATTTTATCAAACGAAGAATAGGTTGGATCATTTGAAATTTATTTAATCTAAAAAATCTATAACATACAAATTTTGCAATATCATATCAAACGCAAAACCCTATCTCAGGCAGATAAAAATTAACTATTTGAAAAGTAGAAAGTCTAAACACACAAGTACTATGCTGTGACTTAGTCCAAATGCTAAAGAATAGCATACGTAAACTTAGGAATTATATATATATATATTCTCGTTGAAAGTGTGCTGGGAATCACAAAATAATGTCCCTAGTGGCTCAGCGGTAATTCTGAAAGATTAGAACGCAAGGAAATTTGTTTTGATACCCGTGATGGGCACAACACAGATAGTCTATTGTGTAGCTTTGTGCTTAGCCAAGAAGAATTAAATACTGATACTTTTGGAAACGAAGTTTTTTATGTAAGTATGTTAAAAACAACCCACAAAAATAAAAACTATCATCTATACTGTAATTCACATTTTCCATTCTAAGTCCACCCAAAAAACAACGTAACAGTCGTTAAGGCTTTCTAAGGAAGATTTATATCCAGAAGATAAAGAAATGAACACTCTTCAAAAGCGCTCAAACTGTTGGTGTATCTTCTCATTTCATGGAAATATCTCGTTGAAAAATGAATACTTAATATGTTCTAAAGATCTTACAGAAATTCCGTGGTGATATACAACAAAAATGAATAATTCAAATTACGTTGGGATATATGTCATAACAATAATAAAATATATATTTAATTATTTATGTATATGAGTAGCAGTGATGGCAATAAAGTCTTCAAATTATATGAGAGAATAGGACTCACTAGTTCTTTAAGAAGAGCTCAGACAACTCATTTGCGCTAAATATAGCAGCAGTATAAAAATACATTGAAGTTACCATGTTTCCTGTATCTCTTCGTGGTTCTCTTGTTGCAAATGTCTTGGAGTGTTGTCAGAAAATATAAGTTCAGAACTTGTATTCAAAAAGAAGTTTTTATACCTATTATTAGCTTATATACCATACGCCTTGACTACAAACCTTGATAATCCTGTTTCCACTATTTAACACTAGCAAGATGAACCAATGTTGGTGTAAGTAAAGGAATTACATTAATAACTAAAGAGTACTTGATACTTTTTTCTAACACTCCTCGGTTAATGAGCAATAAGCTTGAGAGTATTGAACGGTAAAATTCTGGGCTCGTTCCCTGCGGTGGCTACAGCTTAGCTAGCCCAGTGTATAGCTTTTTCTATTAAAAACAAAAAACAAACATTCTAACACTCATGTATTTTTTCTAGAAACAAAAACTTTAATTCAGGAACGTGAATTTTACTTTTGACTTTATTTTGTCCATCATAGCTTACACGTAATGAGAGAATATTAATTTTCATAGCAATAGTTCATTAGAATGCATACACATACAATTAAGGTTTGTTTCTTATCAATTTGAACAATAAACACTCTTGTGATAAACGTTGTTATAATTTTATTCAACAGTGTAGCTAAGTTTTAAAACCAAGAAAACAAAAACAATGTTGCAAAAGGTCTTACTTTTTTACCACAGGAACTCCGTGACTCAGTCATTCGGATTATGTTGGAGTCATGCAGCATTGGAGTTTTTGCATTTATCTCGGGGGATCTCTGTTCCGCCATGATGGTGAATTCTCCAGATGAATTAAGAAATTTGGTCGACTACTTCACGGCTTCTTTGTAGGAATGACAGAATTAAATAATTAGCAGAAAGTCAAATCTGAAATATTATTTAGAAAGATTTACATATCCTATTACCAGTTTGTTTTTAACAACTTACACTTATTATTTACCATTTAGTGTAACTGTTCGCAGCGAAACTTTGTTTAAGACAGTATTAAACTAAGCACAGTTCCGCTGTGAAATAATTAGCTAAAAATAATAGCTAAGGAAGAACCATACTTCGGGGGTCATTTGTAGTTCAATAGTTACTATGATCTCATTGTGCTATGTTTTAGAAGAACAAAACGATGGTTTTAGGTAAAAGAGATGTCCTTTGCAACAAACTGACAGCTAAAATTCAGGATTAAGAGAGAAGAATTTTATGTGTTACATTTACAACAGAACATTACCTGTTTGTTTGATGTTAACTCAGTGAAACGTACCGCATTAACTCATTTTCTCTTAACCCAGAATGTTTGCTGTACTTAACTTTCAAAGTGAGTTTTTAAAACATGAAGGCCTAAATGCTAAAACATTTTTAAATGCAACCGTTTTTTATATCTTCGAAGCATATGACTGATACTGTTTATATGGTACAAAATATTTGTGGAGGAAAATTCACAACAAATATCGTACTTATCGTGTTTCCAGCCTATTGTTTCGTTATGAATGTGACTAGTTTGTTCATTTACACAAAGACACATGTTAGTGAACAGCAAGATGATTGTCGAAACAAAATTTCATCCTCTCCATTACAACACTTTAAAATCAGAACTTTGTTGCCTTTCATTAGCCTTAAGGAACATATCAAATAATTGAATTAAATATTTTAAATCAATATGGAATTACGATACAAGATAAACAAAGTTTGTGAATAGCATACTAAACACGGTTCTAACAAAAACTTGAGGCTCTTACTAGTGTTACGCTCATCATTTATAAAATAAAAGGGATTTGTTAATGTTCAGATAAAGGGATTTGTTAATGTTTTGTGAGATTACTAATATCGGAAAAAGGAGGCTGTAAGCGCACAAGATAAAATTCCTAATCTTAGTAATTTTTAGTATATAGACTATTCGTTTAGTTTTGTAAAACTCACACTACACCAATCTCCAATTTAAACAAAGTTGAGACATTCCTATAATTTGCTTTTGCGGAAGATTGAATATTTAAAGTTATTTCTAAAATTTAACCTCTGTACTTTTCGTCGGTGTCAGTTAATCCTATTTAACTTTATGATACTCTGTTTCTTTAAAGAATGTGACTAAACACGAAAGGATTGACATTGTTTTATTGTAATATAACATTAAACACAACAATTGTTACAAAAAGCGTATTTAACAAAAAAAAAACCTTCTGCCTTTTTTTTCAGATGAAAGAGGATTAACTGGGCTTCAGTAAAACTCTTACAAATATCTTGACAGTAATTTTGATTTAATCAGGGGCGCTCAGAAACTGTTCCTCTTCACTCCGCTCGCGAAATTAAGAATTATTCCAAGTCTTACCGTTTCTAGAAAATATGTTTTATATAAAACACTAAAGATTTCACAGCACTAAGTAGTGTCTAAAAATAAATACATTCCGTGACTTTACCAAACCAGAATAATCCAGTCGTTATATTTCATAGTTCTTCGATTGCTTGAATAATGCCTGAACGCATTGTACCTTAAAATTCACGAAACCGGAAAATTAGATGTCGCTGTGAATTGTAAGTGGGTTTCGCCGAAAGAAAAAACGAGATGAGCTATCGCCACGTTTCAAAATATTCCACGGCAGGTTAAATGGGGGACGTAATAAGCGTCGGTTACATCTCTGTAATGTTTACATTGAATACACATGTTTGACAGTGTTTCTCTTCTTCCTGTAAGTGCTATCGCTTCAACAACATGTTACACCAAACATCCGGAAATTAGATCGCACGACGAGAAACATGATAAGAAAGAAGCGGGTTCCTAGTGAACCAATCGGAGAGCAGTAGAATGCAACAATTAGATTAAAAGTTATCGACTAATGGTATCAGTCATGTTTAATATTATTTTGGAACATATACTTTTTATTCTGTTTAGTGCAAAATAAATTTGTGAAATGTTTGCATTACTTTCGAAAAATTGGAAAAAGACCTAAATATTGGGTTTCTTAGTTTCATTAGAGATGAGAAAATATAATTCCAATAATCTTGAGTATGTTTAATTCTATCTAAATGTATATGTCAGGCTAAAAGTGAAACGTTATATATAATTCTTCAATAACAACAGTTAGATAAGAAATGTAGATTTTTTTTTCTCAAAGTGTTTTAATTTCATCTTGTTTCTCAGGATGCAGACTATGTGGTTTTAAAAGAGTAAAATAGCTTTGTGAAATCATTCTAACTAGAAGGACCACTCCAAGTAACAAAATAGTAAAACCAACAAACACGTATAGATTGATTGCGTAAAAAAAAAGCTCTAAAGGTCTCTCAACATGCAGTCTTTTGTGCATGTAGCGCCACACAATTGAAACTGCTGGGAGTTTCGACAATCATTTAAACTTAGCTCTCAAAATAATGCTAATATTTGTCCTCCTACACCACATGGAGAAGCTTCTGCCCTGGAAATGTGGATATTATAATAAAATAAGTCCACCTAAAGCTAATCAAACTTTTATCACAATCTATTTTCATCCTATATGCTATATACAAATTCATGCTATATGCTTACAATTATATGTTCAAAATATATCATTTGCCAAGGATTTGAAAATATAAGAAGACTTAAGCTTCTCAGCATCAAAATTGAGAATTATATTTTAATAATCGTAACATTTCCTCATTTTATTTTTGATTCAGACACAGATCAACGACCAATTAACTCCTTTAAAATTAATTAAACTCCACATTTCTTGCTAGGAGACTGTAATATTTGGCTGCTAATGCAACATCTGTTTAAATTCCAGATTATGATTTGCTATCTAGACACTATAAGCAGAGGAAAACAGACCATATAAATATATATATATGAGCATCAATGATGACGTCAGTGACAGACATTTTTTTATTATGGTAACTGTGAAACGAATCTAAAACCCACAAGTATTAAACTTTTTACTCCTTCATCTGACTCGTCCCCATTCACACAACAAACATCGATTTACTGTGGAAAAAAAAGGGAATATGAGTTAATGAAAAAAAAATGATTAAAGTGGCATCTAATGTCTTTTCGGATATATACTTCTATTACTAACACATTATGAATCCTTAAAATCGTGTTGTTACCCATTATACTTAAGAGCATTATTAACTGGTCCATTTTTTCAACTGACAGTTTATAATGCTTGATAATTCGAAATTACAAATATAAAATAATCTTATAAATAGTATACAAATAATTTGGAAACAACAATATAGGTACATTTTCATCAATAAACAAGAGGGAATCCTCAATAGCCACGGCACTTGAAATTCATTTAGGCAGGATTAAAGTACATTATTGTATGAGACCTTTGTTTCCTTTTTATTAGCTATATTATTAGCTACGATATTAGCTATATAATTATAGCTATAATTATAGCTATAATTATATAGCTATATAATTAGCCACCAATTATGAGCTAAAAGTGTGTACTTGAAAAGAAAAAAGAAACTCAGAGCCATTATATGCTGCAGCTAAAAAAAATCAGTCTTTCAAACAATAAATACCGCTTTTGATTTTCTGATGGGGGTGCTTTACTAGGTTGTTACCAATAAAGGTTTTGAGTCGAGTTGTTAAGAGAGAGACTTTCAAACAATTTATGTAGCTTTTGATTAATTGGTAATATTTTAACCAATTTTAGTAATTCTTTCAAACAATTAATATTGCATCTGTTGATCTAAAAATGTTGTACTAGATTGTTAACAGCAAAACGGGTCAGTTGAATCAATAAAATTTTGTAACAACTACTGTAGCTTTTGATTGTTCATCATCATGCTTTACTGTCGTAAAATTTGAAGCAAGTTAAAGAAGAAACTTTCAAAGTACTTAGTCGCTAGATACCATGTATTACTACAGTTTGGTTAGCACAACCTATAAATTGATGTAAATGAAAATTATAACGATTCACACAGCATCTGAACTGTTCACAGCATATCTAACAGTCTCATTAACAGAGATCTTTCAGAAGCTAATGTAATATCTTGTGTATTTGCAGAGAACTTTGAACAACTTATGCAATATTAACAGAAAATTTTAATCACGTAATGTAATCTCTGCTATGTCACGGATAACTTTAATCAAGTAGTGTAATTTCTGGTATATTTCAGAAAACTTTAATCACGTAATGTAATCTCTGCTATGTCACAGATAACTCTAATCAACTAATGCAATCTCTGGTATTTTAACAGAGAATTTTAATAAAGTAACGTAATCGCCGGTATATTATAAAGAACTTTGATCAAGTAATGTAATATCTGGTTAGCTAATAGCATGATTTATTGCAGTTTTTATCAGCAGAACATTTAACTTGATTTCAATGGAAATTTCACCAATAATTAAAGTATTACTATCGTTTTAATTGAACACAACCATTAAAAATTATGAATCAAATAAATATGGATGTGGAACAACTATGGTTGTTTTGTTAAAGAGATAATATACAATAATGTTAGCAGCAGAGGTTGTTAATCGATAAAATCTATTTAAACGTTTTAAAATATAGTACATGGAGATTTAGCTTTTTTAATCAATACAATGCACCCAAGTATTTGTTGAAAAATGGAATAAATTAACGGACTAAACAATATGTTTGGTACTAAGTTTAAAAACATTACACTTTATTCCAGTCTCTCAGACAAATAAATTCAAACCTATTATATAAGTAATAATATTAATAACTAGACACAAAATAAAGCATTAGAAGTTATTAATTCAGCCATTATAATGAAAGTTTCGTGGAACTGATGAACAATCGTATTATATGTATTTTATGGAAACATCCTCCATCCAAAATATATCAAGATTTTAAAATCTAATTGAACAATGACAGTAGAAAGATCAAGATGTCAATAACTTAAGGCAAGTTAAAGGAACTACAAAGGATACATATATGACAATAAAAGCATGCTCCAAGCATCTAATGAAAATGTGAGGATGCTATAGAAAACTTCAGCAACATGTAACCACAAGAAGACGTGAGGATGCAATATAAAAATTCAACAGATTTTGACCAAAGAATGGTGTGAAAATGCAACAAAATGTAGCTACTCTCAAATTTGACCATAAAAATACAGAGTAATTATTTCAATAGACTGACTTAAATTATTGTTTCTTTACTATATACAGTTAATTCTGGGAGTATGGAATATATTCCAAAGGCAAATCTTTGCAAAATCGCACGTCGTTCTTTGTGAGCTAAATTTACCGAAAGGTGTGTTTAAAAAGAATGGCTTGAATTATGTTTTTACAAAACTAAATTGAACCATTGTTCCTGCTTTTGATAGTTTTCAAATTTGACCACCTCTAGAATAACACTACGAAAATTGATGGTATAGAAATTTTTTCTTTAGTTTGTGGATATGAACACAATTTAGAAACACGTGGAAATATCACTTTAGTATATTTTATTAATCTTTTGTAACGAGAAAATATTGTTAACTCTTAACCTCGTATTCTGAGTTTTACAGAAGCTGAAGATAGAATATGGAAAGCAATTTCAACAACACTTCAAACTTCGTCCACTAAGTAGAAGCCGATAAATGTTATGATGGATGTAAGGATGTCAGTGATGCCTGTGGTCTGTTCATAAAATTCCATCTTTTTGTGCACTAAATCGTAAAGCTCAATTTCGAATAAAAATCATATGTTACATGCTGGAAAATTTATAAACGAAATTTACAAAAGTACCGTTGACATAATTATGAATCCTAAAGTAATATATTTAAACAATAATTAAGATCATGAGAGGCGTAATTGAATTGAGAATTTGTATACCCACTTGTATAACTCTTATAGTTGCGGTTAGATGGCAGTGTGATAAGTAGTTTTCGCCTCTTCAGGTATTGCATTAGGTAACAAAAACAAAGAATCTCTACAGTCAACTATTTTAATAAGCAACTGTACAAATCGCAAATAATACCTTGGTGTGAACAGTCACAAAATAACACGTAACCCTTGATATTTCAATATGACATTTTTTAATGAAATAAGGGCGTCAGCGGATTATTCATTCTGCAGTAGCTGTTAATACAATTATTTTGCTGTTTAGTTTCTCAAGACGGCTATCTAAACAATTACTTTTAAATTCAAAGACACACCAAGAACCAACATCGATATATATATATATATAAGATGATGTATATACTCCAATATTTCGGGGCTGAAATGACATCAGTTCCTTACATGTTTTATATTCTACATGCAACCTTACTATCTAAAAAAATACACTACAACTTTGTTGTAGAATTAAACTGTAAACTCTGTGACTAACTCGAACCACATAATGAATATTAACTCTAAAGTAACTATATTTAAGAAACAAATATTTACAGCTTTATGTAAAATAAAGATTTTCATCGGCGTCTTATCTACATTTTATAACAACAATCACCAAAATTTGTTAAACATCTAATGAAAATAAATCCAACACTTCATCAAATATTAATCAGATAAATGTAACTTTTCACAATACTGAAACACTAATTTGGTATTTTATATAATGAAAACGAGTACTTTTTGTGATTAGTAATCAAATGGTCTCTAATCATGAAGTACTCTGAAGTTAAGGTAGCACTGACTTTTAAAACTGGGCAAATTTACATGCTGAGAAAACACTTTAAGCACTTCTTATAACCTTCAAGTTGAACACAAAACAAAAGTATGATGTCACAATTTCTGAAAGTTTTTGTTAAAACTATGAGGATGGTCTCAAAGATCATGTGTATCAATTTTCACATGTTGTTATCATTCCTAAGTAAAGTTATAGTTTTAAAACAGTTTGTTTGCCGCATCAATTATACATATGATGTACATGACTGAAAGTGTACTTTCAGAGATTGCGCAATCATACTTTTGTTTTGTGCTTAACTTGAAGGTTATAAGAAGTGTTTAACAGCGCTTCCTTAGCTTGTACATTTGTCCAGTCTTAAGGGGCAGTATTACCTCAACCATCCCATTCTATGCTTTTAACTTTTTAAATCCTTATAACTCATCTATTCTATTCTATGATCTTTCCCCAAAAAACTGTTTTAACGCAACGTTTCTTTCTACGGTCTCTCACTAAAAAACTATTTTAACTCATCTGTTTCAGTCTATGATCATTCACCGACCAATTGTTTTAACCCATCTGTTTCATTCTACGATCATTCACCGACAGATTGTTTTAACCCATCTGTTTCATTCTACGATCATTCACCGACAGATTGTTTAACTCATCTGTTTCATTCTACGATCATTCACCGACATATTGTTTTAAACTCATCTGTTCCATTCTACGATCATTCACCGACAGATTGTTTAACTCATCTGTTCCATTCTATGATCGTTCACCGACAGATTGTTTTAACTCATCTGTTCCATTCTATGATAATTCACAGACAGATTGTTTTAACTCATCTGTTCCATTCTATGATAATTCACCGACAGATTGTTTTAACCCATCTGTTTCATTCTACGATCATTCACCGACATATTGTTTTAAACTCATCTGTTTCATGCCACTTCTTTACCACGATGTCTACAGCTTTTTCCATAAGTACAGTTGAGACAGAAAGTAGTTATCCTCTTTATTTTATGTTTTTAAATCAACAAGAGTATCTGAACTTATCACTTTCATATTGAAATCTTTAGCTATAAAACTAATTGAAGTTTCTAGTTTTATCTTACTCTCCTTACTCACCAAGCTGTTTGAAATTATTTGTTTCATTCAATATTATAGACATCACACTTTATAAGTTATATGCTTCATTCCATGCTCTTTAATCATCAAAATGTTTGAAGTTACCTGCTATTTTCTGTGTTATTTAACTACTGAAATATCTGCAATTACCTGATTTTTTCTGTGTTTATTAGCTACTGAAATGTCTGAAGTTACTTGTTTCTTTCCATGCTCTTAAGCCACTAAACTGTCTGAACTTACCTGCTTTTTTCTGTGTTTCTTAATTATTGAAATGTACGAAGTTATCTGCTTCTATCCATGTTCTCTTTAACTACTGAACTGTCTGAAGGTAGCTGTTTCTTTCTGTATTCTTTAACTACTGAACTGCCTCAAGTTATCCAATACTATCTGTATTCTTTAACCATGAACTGTATGAAACTACCGTTTTCTTTCTGTGCACTTCATCTCCCTGATGTTATATCTTCATGTGATTTTCTTTAACAAACAAACTTTCTTCATTTTATGCTATCCAACCACCAAGCTGTCTCAAGTAAAGTTATCTATTTCATTATATTCCATTTTAACGGCTATACTGTCTGAGGTGTTGTTACCTTCTCTCCAATGCATCCAATAAACTATCTGATTTAATTTTTTCATCACATGTTCTCTAAAAGTCAAACTCTTGAAGTTATTTACTTAATAACAACAGAAACTCCACCGGTACCTACTGGCGAGCTACGCAGTCTACTTACTTAATAACAACAAAAACTCCACCGATACCTACTGGCGAGCTACGCAGTCTACTTACTTAATAACAACAAAAACTCCACCGGTACCTACTGGCGAGCTACGCAGCCTACTTACTTAATAACAACAAAAACTCCACCGATACCTACTGGCGAGCTACGCAGTCTACTTACTTAATAACAACAAAAACTCCACCGATACCTACTGGCGAGCTACGCAGTCTACTTACTTAATAACAACAAAAACTCCACCGGTACCTACTGGCGAGCTACGCAGTCTATTTACTTAATAACAACAAAAACTCCACAGGTACCTACTGGCGAGCAACGTAGTATATTTACTTTTTATTGTTCTGTAACGCGAGTAAATATTTTATCAGTTTATTAAGATTAATATGGTCAATTAGCGTAGGTAATTAACTAAAATATAGAAAAATTATTCCTATAACTTTTTGTAAACAATGGGCTTTCTTTTGTCTAAGAGGACGGGAAAAAAGTTTTTCTTTTCAAATTTCAACTTACTACACGTACATCTACAAATAATACTAAAAAAAAACACTATTTGTCAAACCTTTTTTTAGCATATTCAGTTTCAAAATATAGGGGCAACGACTATCATAAGTACGCTTTAAAAGAAGACAAACAGAACCACTAATTGATGTTTACACGGCTAACACTCGGCACTAGGAAACATCAACGATGAATATGAATATCAACATAACATATGGTAACTTTTTTACTCGAAAGCCCATGCACTGCTTTATTATAAGGTCGAAATTAAATGATAGAATATTTAGAAAACTATGATTTGGACAGTTTCGAAAACAGAACACGAAGGTAAAACACAATGTGTATTATATGTTGTAAAAAGTGCTCGTAAATTTTCTTTACATTTTTTATACATAAAAAGCTTGGGCTCTATGGTTTGTTAGTATACTATATCGTGAACCTTAACGATCAGCACATTTAAAAAATCAAACTTTTATTGTATAACGCTTTAACTTGAAGTACTTCTTACATGTGTGTAACAAACGTTATTTCATTAAGACTGCAAACAAGCATGTAACACCATCTTAAAATGTAGAACACAGTGAAAATGTTTCAAATTTGTATTTTATATAAACCTACAAATAAGACATCTTCTGCGAAGTAGCTTTCTTGGCTTCTAAAAAAACTTTGTTTATTACTAAAATTATAGTCATAGAAGTCTCAATTATTCAATGTTGACGGATTCGCACGTGCTACACACAAGTCGACATAACCTATATTGACGAGTGTTTGTAAAATCATTTATCGGATATTTTATAGTTTTAAATCAACTATTTGTGAGCCGAACAGTTTAATAACCTTACAAGTTTATGCTTTTAAGCTATAGAATGAGCAAATAAAAAGCTATACTTTACAAACTAATTTAATTTTAATAATACTTTTACTTAAACGAAGTTTTACCTTAATTCTCCTTGAGTTTTTATGACATAAAATCTTCACAGAAACGGATTGGGTTCACTTATTGTTGTTGATGGATAGGTTTTCGAATAACGTAGCTGAGACAAATTTATACTTTTTGAATATTTTCTCACAAGTTCCTACTCTCTCATAGAAACCACAGCCCAATCTCTCACCACCAGTAACCGCGTTTCTTCTCTAAGATGGACGCAACTGAATAACGTCGGTTACAGCTCCCAGAACTAAACGAGTCACGTGATTTCCTCGTTCCCTACAAAACGCGCTAACCTCACCATGATGGTTAGCTGCTTGCTTCTCATACTTCATGTGGCATGACTCGCTATTAAAATCAGAAACGTATATCACTTCAAATGACAATAAATATAACGAAATATATATATATTAAAATGTTCAAGTTCAGGTTACACACAGAGAACATTTAATAAAACGTTTACTGTAAGCTCTAATCTGTTGTAGTTAGAGAAAAAGTGTCTTCATTAAAATATGTTTGTATGAATAAACATAAGTAAACCTATGCTTTACTGCTTGTGCCTTCAATATTTTATATTATTATTAATATTTATTGCACTAATTATTTTATCGGATATCTACTTTTTTAGATTTTTATGGTAATAATTGGTTTGTATTTTTCTTTTCAATTAAACTTTTTTAAGCAACATTCTATTTTATTTTTGAAAAGTACCACACAAGAATTATTAAACAAATCATCTGGAAACCGATTGTGTGTAGGAAAATTAATCCACGACTATATTGTAATAAGACGAATAAATTCACTGTCATGTTTTAATAAAACACCCATAGCTTACTGTGAGTTAGATTTGGCATTTCTAGACGTTTTCACGATCTGTGGGTCGCGGGTTCGAATCCCCGTCACACCAAACATGCTCGCCCTTTCAGCCGTGGGGGCGTAATAATGTGACGGTCAATCCCACTATTCGTTGGTAAAAGAGTAGCCCAAGAGTTGGCGGTGGGTGGTGATGACTAGCATCCTTCCCTCTAGTCTTACACTGCTAGATTAGGGACGGCTAGCGCAGATAGCCCTCGTGTAGCTTTGCGCGAAATTCATAACAAACAAACACTCATACAACTGACTGGGCAACCTA
>NW_013666389.1:187089-196699 GCF_000517525.1 Limulus polyphemus | reverse complement strand
TTGCTAGCCCCGCGTCCAAGCCTCCTCCTTTCTCATCCTGGACTTGGGACCAGGCAAAGGGGGCGGTTGGCATGTTTAATGTGACGGGGATTCGAACCCGCGACCCTCAGATTACGACCTAACCACCTGGCCATGCCGGGCCATTTTGACATATAGTATATGTGTATTTTTGTGAGAAATTAAAATTAATATCGTGCTGAAGTTGGTAATTTACAAAGGTAGATTGAAGAGTATAATCTTAATTGGGAATATATATATATATATATAAACCAAATCAAAGTTGTCTATTCAAAAATGTGAAATCAATTAGAAGTTAAAAAGGAACTAGAATTGTTATCTTTTAGTCATCTTTCATCGAAAATAATACAGAGATGTGTTTTTATGACACGATTCTGCTAAGAATTTAAATATTTTTTCACGACCTATTTGCACCTTTTATCAATTCTATAGTTATTCATTTTGACGGTTTTTAAAAATAAAACTGGCATTCTTACCTATAATTTACCAAAGTCGTAGATTTAAGTCTTAAAATAAATTTTCATTGCACTTTATAAATATTTAGACTTAACTAAGAGTTTTTATTGAACTGTATATAGTGCTTTCATCCTTGATATTATGTATACAGCTGATCTATTCATCTGCGATGTTAAATGTATAATCTATTCATCTGCGATGTTAAGTATATAATCTATTCATCTGCGATGTTAAATGTATAATCTATTCATCTGCGATGTTAAATGTATAATCTATTCATCTGCGATGCTAAGTGTATAATCTATTCATCTGCGATGTTAAGTATATAATCTATTCATCTGCGATGTTAAGTGTATAATCTATTCATCTGCGATGTTAAGTGTATAATCTATTCATCTGCGATGTTAAGTATATAATCTATTCATCTGCGATGTTAAGTATATAATCTATTCATCTGCGATGTTAAGTGTATAATCTATTCATCTGCGATGTTAAGTATATAATCTATTCATCTGCGATGTTAAGTGTATAATCTATTCATCTGCGGTATTAAGTATATAATCTATTCATCTGCGATGTTAAGTGTATAATCTATTCATCTGCGGTATTAAGTATATAATCTATTCATCTGCGATGTTAAGTATATAATGTATTCATCTGCGATGTTAAGTATATAATCTATTCATCTGCGATGTTAAATGTATAATCTATTCATCTGCGATGTTAAATGTATAATCTATTCATCTGCGATGTTAAGTGTATAATCTATTCATCTGCGATGTTAAGTGTATAATCTATTCATCTGCGATGTTAAGTGTATAATCTATTCTACACTTAACATCGCAGATTAATCTATTCATCTGCGATGTTAAGTATATAATCTATTCATCTGCGATGTTAAGTGTATAATCTATTCATCTGCGATGTTAAGTGTATAATCTATTCATCTGCGATGTTAAGTGTGCAACTGATCTACTCACCTGCGATACTAGACGGACAAATAAGGTAAGGCGTTAGGCCAATTTATATTATCGAAACAAGCAACAGAGACTTGTGGTACATCTTTTGTAGAGTGAAGTATAACAATGTCATTAAAACAAGTGTGAAGATTTCAGTACAACTGTGCGTTTCAGTATAGATAAAGCCAGGTATAGTCTAGTCGATAAGGTGTGGCGCTGCAGATCGAGGTGTCCAAAATTCGATATGTGATGCCGTTCAACATACTCAGTGCTTTCAGCTGTGAGTGTATTATAAAGTGACAGTCAATCCCCTTATTCCTTGTAGCAGGGTGTGCTTTTGGGTGGCTGTATCTTCTTTAATTACTTCATATTTATTGACAGTTATACCTGAGTTCTAGGTGTTATCTGACCTGGTCGTTTAGACCAGATACGCTTAAAGTGCCTTTGAGATTGAACAATCCAATTCCGTACAAATAATGATAAAGTTTTATGACATGAGTAAACACCATAGATATATCACGTGTTCATTCTACGATGGTTTCTGTGTTTTACTAAGTAGTTAAAACACCTTCCTGAACGTTGGTTATTTTAATATACAATGCTACATGTTTGTTCTTCCGAGACAATAATACCATGCTCCACTGTACTCCTATTACCTGAGGATTCATGTTTCACGGCCAGTTGCCGCAAAAACGCGATCCAAGTTTTGGAACAGTGGGTGTGCTACAATCCAGACGGTCAAACCTCACTTTTCAATCGGACAAAAGTAGCCCAAGAGCAATTGGTGGGTGTTGACGACTACTTGCCTTTCCTCTAGTCTGCCAGCTCAGAATTAGGAGCGACTATGGACAATCAGATTTTTGGATATCTTTGCGCAAAATTATAAAACAAACAAACTATTATTATCTGAAATCAGTTCAGTTCAAAAAGCGTCAGAATAACTTCAGTCATCTTCTTTTATGAGTCCAATAACCAGACTTTTCACATCGTATGCGTCATCATAACACTCTAGTGACATCGATGAACCAACTGCAAAACGTTGTATTTGAAAAGTGAAATACAACTGAATAAAACGCTTTTTGATATCTTTTGTAGTCAGTGTCACACTAAGTTCAGTTTATTGATACGACAAAAAAGTGGTCCACCCTTATACTATGTGTGAGTCCAAGGCCAACTCTACCATAAAGGCAACACAGACATTCTCTTGGGGCAGCATGCTTCATAGTCAGACTCACAATAAATTTAATCATTGTTTGTTTCTTGTTACTTAATTAGATGTGGACAACATTTTATCTTTTACACCTACATCAAGGGAAAAGAAAAAAAATGGATAATAGCTTCACATTATCCACCAGCTGCATGCTACAATATCTCATACATTACAAAGAAATAATATCAAAACCATGTGCAAAACGTACATAACTTTATATACAACTTTCGTGAAAGATTTCAAATTATTGACTGTATTATACTCACAAAAAGCACGAAAAAAGCGTTAAGCTCTAAGTTTTATAAAAATTTAAAGAGTTGGTTAGTGAAGAAAGCAATTTTGATTTTTCTCTGTTTATGGAATTGAGGGTCTTTATTGAATGTTCAGACGTATTATATTAAACAAGTAAACAAGCACCCGCTCTGGAACTATAGCTATTGTTCCCCATGTTTTGATTCTTGAGATAAGCACATGCATCCCTACAGCCAAAAATCCAGTGCCATAAGGTCTAAGAGCGTGGGTCTCAGGGTAACGATCCCCCACAGCCAAATCAACAGTTCGATAGGAATTGTCCAGTGTATCATGAATGCAAAGAATAAAATGGAGAAATTTCCCGTGTCGTTTGAAAACACACGAACCAATTACACGATCGGCTTTCAACTACATGCCCAGCACATACAAATACGTGAGTTCAGTGATTCAGTTACTTATGCAACAGTGTGACAGTTTCGTTAATTACTGCATATTTCCAATTCTCTTATTAGGATACACAAACTCTGTGTTGTGAAAAAAAGCTTACAACATCAATTAATTGCACTGTTGGGTAGTTACCGTGCTCGTATCACAAACGAGAATAACAGACTTGAATTCGCTATACGATAGCATGTTCAGTGCGTGACTCCTGAAGGATTACCATTTTGGTGTCCATAAAATCTTGAAGCTTGATTTAGGCCAAAACTGATGAACTTAGCTCAAACTTGACAGTTTTCAAACCGTCTTGTAAGTTCTTCATGTTTTTACATTTCTTCATTTCCAAAGTTAGACCCAGCATGGCCTGGTGGTTAGGGCGCTTGACTCGCAATCCGAGGGTCGCGGGTTGAATCCCCGTCACGCCAAACATGCTCGCCCTTTTAGCCGTAGAGGCGTTATAATGTCAATCCCACTATTCGTTGTTAAAAGAGCAGCCCAAGATTTGGCGGTGGGTGGTGATGACTAGCTGCCTTTCCTCTAGCCTTACACTGCTAAATTAGGGACGGCTAGCGCAGATATCCCTCGTGTAGCTTTGCACGAAATCTATAACAAACGTTTCCAAAGTTATTACATTTAAATATGTCTATACTGTCTATATTTCATATAAAGATTAAATTGCGTCTGTCAAGTCTTATTTCTTGGTAATTTACTAGACTCACATAAGTTTCGTATACACATTTATAGCTCTGTAAATTGTATTCTACCACTAGGTGGCGCGCATAACATATTTTCGAATTTTAGATAATGACTTATTTTTCAAATATTTATTTTGACAAAATGTATTTCTTAAGCGTAATCAGCGAGTCATGGGATCGAATTCTGTCACCAAACATGCTCGTCCTTTAAGTCGTGGAGCGTTATAATCTAACGGTTAAGCTTAGTATTCCTTAGTAAACAGTATCCCAAAAGTTGACGAAGGTATTGACTAACTGCCTTCCCTCTAGTCTAACGGCCCGGCATGGCCAGGTGGTTAGGGCGTTCAACTCGTAATCTGCGGGTCGCGAGTTCGAATCCCAGACACAACAAACATGCTCGCCCTTTCAGCCGTGAAGGCGCTATAATGTGACGGTCAATCCCACTATTCCCACTAGATGACTAGCTGCCGTCCCTCTAGTCTTACACTGCTAAATTTGGGACGGCTAGCGCAGATAGCTCTCGTGTAGCTTTGCGCGAAATCCATAACAAATAAAACCCTCTGGTCTATCACTTCAAAGGGACGATTAGCGCAGAGAGACTTTAAGTAGCCTTGCACAAAATTCAACAAACAAGCAATACTTTTTAAGAGAATTATATTATATCGATGCTTTACTAGGTGTTAAAATAGCACGTTTGATGTTTCAGCTCCGTAAATAACTATTTGGAAATCTTATTTGTTATCCTCGGTTGATCATAGTATAATGCCTATTTGAGCTAAATAAAATACTGAGGCCAACTGTTCGTTGTATTTGCTACCGTTAGGGGGCATTCTGTATCCTTTATTAATTTAACCTCAGGCAGGAATCAGTCGCATCGTACATGTATGTTCAAACAATTTGGATGGCATTAGATAAACGCCCTAGAGTTTGATTTACATAACAATTATACTAGAGAAAATGAGTTATACGATTACATAAGTAAGTCATTCTTTTGTTTGAAAGTCAGACTTAATGAGATCATATCTATTAATGTTAATAAACTTGTAAATAGTACTAGGCTTTTGTTGTACGCCCATGCTAACACGGTATACTAAAGCAATCAGACAGTTTTATTAAATAGTACTAGGCCTTGTGTAAAACATTCTCGTTAACAGTATTGGTTTCTTGCGTTAGAGTACTCTGTTTGATCTAGCCATAATATCACGCTGAATTATTCAACATCATACTCTTTTTATTGATTAGCTAATACTAAAACACTGAATTTCATCTGTTTTATATCTGCTCATTTCCGTCATGTAAATATGTTACGTACGTTAATGATGCATTCGACGACAATGAAAGAAAATCAAATTACAAACACCGTCGAAGAAAGGACAGCAGCAGCGGCGTTCCTTTTTATCACAAGAGCTTTAATTCCACTGTTCAACTCGGAATATACAAGTTGCAAATTCATCTACAAAAGAGTACGGCCAATCATGTTTCTGTATTTATAAAACTTCGGGCTTTAATTTTTAAATGCCAATTTCTTGTGCAAGAATGATTACTTTGTCTTTGTTCTCGATATGCTCATTTATATGTAGTTAATCACAAAGCTACACAATGGGCTTGTCCACCACTAGTATCTAAACCCAGGTTTTAGCGTTGTAAGTCTGCAGATATATCGCTGAGCCACTTCTTCCAAACACTTTGCAATCTACCAACATTCTTTCACTTCTCAACGGATTGCCTTGAAACTTTATAAGGTTATACTTTTTAAGGTTTCTATGGGATAAAAGGTCAAACAACCCAAAATCTGTATTGTGAGGTCATATTTACAACAATCAAAATGAAAATGTGTACAGATATATATGTTCATGCGCTCAACACATTCACATAAAAAAAATTGGATTTTCCCATTTTGAGTCTTTTTAGAGGGATCAGAGTGCATTAAAAGGTATAATTTTGAGCTTTTTGGTAAATTACTCAGTCATATTTTGACCGATTTACATGGGATTGGATACAAAGATACTTTTCTAGAAGCTCCACATTTTGACAAACAGAAATGGTGGATTTTCCCATTTTTAGTAACTATAGGAGGTCAAGATGTTATACAAAGCATGCTTTTTAGGGTTTTTTAACAATTACTCGGCTCTATTTCGGCCAATTTACATGGGATTTGGTACAAAGATATTTTTTGATATGTCTCGTACGTATACATAAAAAAATGTGGGATATGCCCACTTTGGTCATTTTATGGGAAACAAAAGTTAAATAAACCCATAATTTTATGGGTTTTGGTCAATTACTTAGCTCTGTTTCGACCAATTTACATGAAATTTGATACAAGTATACTTTTTTGGAGGTTCCAAACAGAGATGTAGACAATTTTGGAATTTTTGCCTTTTGCACAATTTTTCAGCGAGGAAAGTACAATTTGGTATTTTCGTGAACTATTCATGTGTATTAAACCAATTCACATGAAATTTGATACAAGTATATTTTTTTGGAGGTTCCAAACAGAGATGTAGACAATCTGGAATTTTTGCCTTTTGCACAATTTTTCAGCGAGGAAAGTACAATTTGGTATTTTCGTGAACTATTTATGTGTATTAAACCAACTTATATGAAATTTGCTACAAAGATACCTTCTTGCAGATTCCAAGCAGTAACATAGAAAGTTTTCGATGTTGATTTGTGTCTTTCTCAATTTTTCTGGAGTCAACTTTCGTAACGTTGGGATTGCGTGGCGGAGACATGTCCCGCGTATGTTGGCCTCTTTAATTATATTAGTTTCTTTGTTCTTACCTACAAAGCTACACAATGGATTATCCGTACTGTGCCTACCATCGGTATCGAAACTGAGCTACTTAGGGGCTTCAGATTAGTAACCATCTGCGATTAGAGATTTTCAACACTTCTGGTAAAGACTGTTTTCCTTTTTTATAGAAATAACATTAGTTATTCCTTACCTTTTTTCCTTTTGGAATGGGTGCTATCACTGTAATGAAATTCCTTTGTTGTTAATTTTGTTTTTTCACGACTACATACAATACATAAGTAGTTGTTACCAAATAATGTATGGCGAATGGGTTTTACGTCAGATAGCAAAATGGAAGCATCTACAAGTTCATAATACAGATATAACACATAATTACTTTAACACTTTTTATTCTTAAAAGCCTCGGGGGCTTCTCATACTTACATAGTAGTTCCATGTGAATATTTGTCTACTTCTTTGTAGTCCAATCTTTTTTTTTTCTCGTTAAACAATATATTCACTTATGACAGTCCTTTCATTAGACAGTCCAAAAATGCAAGGTGGATTGCTATAATTAAAGAAATTCAGCTGATATGTGTAAATGTATTTTCTGTAGGTTGAAAACTCTTTTGCCTTAATCAGATTCGAATCCTGGTCCCACTAAACATGCTCGCCCTTTCAGCCGTGGAGGCGTTATAATGTGACGGTCAATCCAATTATTCATTAGTAAAAGAGTAGCCCAAGAGTTGGCGGTGGATGGTGATGACTAGCTGCCTTCTCTCTAGTCTTTCACTGCTAAATGTGGGACGGCTAGCGCAGCTAACCCTCGTGTAGCTTTGCGCGAAATTCATAATAAATAAAGAAACAAACTTTTTCAGATTTTGTTCTTATTTCGTAAGAAAATAAAAACATTCTAATCCTTATCTTTCGATGAAAGAATATTAATGAAGAGTTTAACTAATTAACCCAATTCCAGACAGAGTGCCGAAAAATTCGTGTAATGTATTTTAGCCGTGGCATAGCAGCTCATACAATGATTCTGAGTTTGTTTTTGTTTTTTCAAGCACATACTTTTAGCTCATAGTTCCATCTCTTGACCGATTTGAGATCTAATTACAGCCGCGGCCATTGAGGATTCTCTCTTGTTTTCTTATTATTTTCTTTTGAAATAAACTTGATGCGCATGGCTCCTAAACCTAGCAGATATATTATATAATTGATATGAAAAAGGCATCTATAAGATTCTTAAGGTATAAAAACATAAAAAAGATGTAAATGTGGTAAGAAAGTACAAGTTACTCCATGTGTGTCCTAAGTAGCTTGCGTTTTTCTTTTTTTTATGTAAGCTTAAACACAATACTTTATATTAGAACGGTTTACAATATGCACATCACATGAAAACCACATGTTATGTAGAGTTGTAGTGAAACGGAATGAATCAGAACTATATTTTGAACATTATTTTACGTTTCGTAGGTAGTGTGATACTACCCAAAATTGATCGCTTTAGGGAAGGGTATGTAACAGTTTCCAATATAGAAATTCATGCATTCAGGTGATAAAAATGTGTTCAGATTGGTGATTTAGAATTTTTAAGATATGGATATCCCTTGTATTTAATGGCATTGGAAAACAAAGGAATATGAGTCAACGTGGGGAACGAGGATCATCCAGATAGAGGCCTACAACAAATCGTACCCTAGGCGTAGTAAGAAATGTGTGGCATCTCATAGCAGGTAACAATCCACGAACATAAAAGTCAATGAAAAAGTTCTCCACGAGCCCCAGACAACAGTACGCAACACAATCAAGAAGGACCTCTGTCTGGAAAATCAATACAAATCACGTACACTGAAGTTACTTTCACGACGTATCCTTTTAACTGTCTCATACCTCATGCAGCTGGAGAATAAAAGGACTAATTATTCGATAAAAGGACTAATTATTATATTCCACACAAAGACATAACAATCAAGTCGCAGAATGTAGTTTCTGTAAATTTCTGTGCGATCGGACTGTTGATACAGGCGCTGATAAACCATTGTCCTCGTACACTAGATGGCTTATGAAAAGCAGGCCGGAAGGAGACGTGTGCTTTTTACATTACAGTCTTTCGACAGAGAATTGCAATGAAAACTATGCTTCGGGTTTGTGGTCAAGAATCACGGTAATCAGATATAGCATAGCCTAACGTACCGACATGGACTATAACCGTGCGACGTGGTGAAACTCCAAAATCATCTTAATATAAGTACTCAATCTTTGTAGTGTTGTCATTCAATGAAGTCATCATCGTTTAAAGTAAATTAAAAATTGGAAGAAACAACATTATAATCACAGTAACTTTGATTAAAATTCAGAAAAAAGTAAGTCATAAATATGCATCCACATTCAAAATGCAATCTGTATAATTGCAATAAAGTTAAATGTTCTTAATAAAGATATTTCCACAGGGAAGAAGTTGCGAGTGTTTTAGTTAACCACAGACATATTACTGTACGCTTTTAATAGTAGTAACTTTTATAATCACAAATATATTTATTGTAGAAAACGCACTACATGTTTTGGCAGTATATTGGTCTGTCTTATTTGTTAGTTACAAGTGTAACGTAGGTAGAAATAATTTTGAAGAATAACCACCAGGTTGTGTATTGCAGATATTTTATAATAGTTATATGAAGTTAACGTCATTCGCAAGAGATTTGTTTGTTTTGGAATTTCGCGCAAAGCTACACGAGGGCTATCTGCGCTAGCCGTCCCTAATTTAGCAGTGTAAGACTAGAGGGAAGGCAGCTAGTCATCACCACCCACCGCCAACTCTTGGGCTACTCTTTTACCAACGAAT
>NW_013666389.1:179976-186967 GCF_000517525.1 Limulus polyphemus | reverse complement strand
CGCAAGAGAAGTTTTCTGCATATTAATAATGATTTTAGAAATATGAGAACTAATTTTCATCACTGTTGAACTTTGTATTTTTTATACCATGTATAAACCATTAATTATACAATATGCAAATGTAATTAAACTTCAAATAATAAAGATTCTTAGAAAATGACAAAAAATACTTAAAAACATTGATATTAGCCACCCACATGTCTAAACGATTCAACTGCTGATCGTTGTTCATTGATTGTTAATGAAGTAGCATTGTGATAAAGTAAGTCCCATGAGAACTAGCGATAGCGTTGCATAGGTGAGAGATGTTTACACAGAAAGCATTTCCTTGTTCAAGTGAACGCTTACAACGTAGAATGAATGTGACTATTCACTTTATAAATCACTTGTGAAACATTAGCTACTGAAGAAACTTCCACTTAGAAAAGGAAAAAGTATACTTTATGCATCAGAAGAGAGATAAAAAAAGCATCAGGTGTAAAATGAAAGTGGAGATAAATAAATATCCTTCAAACATTAAAAAAATTGTAAAAGATAAAAGTAACAGTAAACGTTGTAATCATTTGGCCAAATGATCTTTGTCAGAACCTGGATATGCAAAGCTCAGTACATTGTTGCCCGATGAAGGCTCCGGTATGATGGCCGAAAACTCTAAAATAGAAGTGTTTTAACGTAGAATATAAATCCGTGTATATTATTATTATTTGTAATTAAGCACAAAGCTACGCAAAGGGCTATCTGTGCTCTGACCACCACGGGTATCGAAACCCGGATTCTAGCGTTGTAAGTCCACAGACATACCGCTGTGCCACTGGGGGGGGGGGCAATTCCGTGTATAATTCTACAAGTTTTCTTTGTTTGACATTTTGACGATATTTGGTTTTTAATAGTTGTTTAAGCTTCAGCTAAATTTCTTTTGTCAATGTAAACTGCTTATCGACCGTAGAGAACGTTTTCAATCGTAATAATTTAAATTATTTTATAATTTTCTTTTATTAACCAGAACTTCCAATTTTGATTTAAACACACACTAATGCTTTGCGCCTACCTTTCCAAGCTTGTCTACTGAATAAAAAAGTAGAACAGAAAACAACAACAAAAATATGTATTAAAAATGACCCAGAAGTCCAAGTGCTTTCGAAGGATGAGCTCTTCGTTTAAGTGTGTTTTTTTCAGGAGCAGAAAGCATATGTTGAATATGAGTTTTCAGAACTAATCTTTTAAACTTTTGCTTTGGGCTACATTCATATGCTTTGCTTTAAATCTTCAGAGCCAGTCGTGGCCTAGTAGTTAGCGAGCCAGACTGTGAACTTGAGAGTCCATGACTCAAAATCCCGTTGCCACAAAATTGGGGCCATTGGTTCGTTATAAAAGTGACTGCCAAATCCCACTATTCGATTATAATAGCCAAACCGTTGGCGGTGAGTGCCGTTGTCTATCAGTTGGAATTAGAGACGAATAACGCAGATTGCCCTTGTGTAGCTTTCAACACACATCGAAAACAAAGAAATAAACCTCCATCATAAAGTTTTAACTTCAATGTAAACTCTCGAGCTATGCATATGAAAATACAATACATATGAATTTTTGGAATGAACAGGTTCAGAAAAAAATCGGTATATGTACTCTCTGATTTGTGATGGTTTCTCTTCTGTTTTTAAAACTCGTACACATTGCACTTTCGGAAGTAAAAACTAACACTATGGTAGGTATTGTTACTGAATATTTTTAGAAAACAACTGACAGCAGCTTTGTTCTTCAGTTTTGTTTTTTTTCATCTTCGTCCACCAACCTTTAAATATTTCAGATCACGTGAAATATAATCAATAAGGTACTGTAACATCATCGGGCCTACGCCTACTTTCTAGGTATTTATAGAACTAAAGCCTATTCAGATTTAATGTTTTGCATTTGCTTTATAATTCAGGCCTTCAAACTGCCTGGAGGATTTCAGAAAATATTAGATTAGTCTCTAGTCTTAACGCACCAATCTCGTTTGTTTCTACCTACCAAGCTGCTTAGCACAGGAAAATATATTAACCACGCTTCGTTTGATATATATAAGTCTCATCGATCTAGCAACCATGATAATCATTAATGTCAGACGCAGCTTTTAAACTACAGCATATCAAGCTTCAGCCAATTTCCTGTATTAACTTCCGTCAAATCAACTACATATCCTTATCGGATTGTTATATGTATGTTACCATGACAACATAAAAATAACTCTGTCTACTTAGTTACTTTTTTTCCATTTTCCTACTAACTGGTATGAACAATCATTGAACCAAAGATTTTTTAAAAAATGCGTATGAGTTATTTTCAGATTAACTAGGTCATTTTTTTATAGAAATATGTATTTAATTATTATTTTGTATTCTCCACATCCAATTTCAAAAAAAAATCATAGTACTTTTTTCTTCAACACAGCAGATAGCGTTTCCCTTCAATAGTCGATGTCAATTAAATACATATATATCTAAAGTCAGATGACTATAAATTATATATTTTATAATTACGGTGTCTTTGAACTAAGAAAATGATGGGATAATTCAAAAATGTGGATGATTCGTTCTGTAATTTTTTTCTTACCAGTATCAAGCTTTATGTCCATGAAATGGGTTATTAACAAGTTAAATACAGTATTATAAGCTAGAGAATCACTTGAAAATTAGTTTGAATGTCAAACCATTTAAACCTTGCTATTCATGCGTAACACAAAGGGAAATCTGCTGAAGAAATGGAAAAACCAATGAACGTAATAATTTAGAATATATTGGTTTGGAATGTTTTTCCTCTTTTCTGAATCCATGTGAATTTTGAAATACAGTGTAAAAGAGCATTGTCCATCTGGTACTAAACATCGAATCTTTGCATCCAGTATGTACAAGGAGTGTGATGATGTTGAATTTACGGAAAGACTGTTTATCATAGCCATAAATGAGCTCTTGATGCCTTAAGCTTCATAAATTGCGTAGACAACCATTGAAAACGTAATGTGGAAACGCGAGTCCTGATATTCATATTTGCGTTGGACGGATAGTAAACTGGACAACACTTCCTAAGCGTCCGTATTAAGCTAGTAACTAGAGTTCAATGAGCTTTATAATCAACGGTTCACAGAATCAAACATGCATGATATTCCTATTATTACTCCTCGAAGTCTTGTTCTGTTATGTGTGAAGCTCTAAGGGAATAACGCATGCTCACCATATTGCGTCATATTGTCGTTGGGAGATGAGACAGTTATATAGTTCAGATAGAGAAATCGACAGTGAATAGGATGACATTGTAATTTCATTCATATAAGAAAACAACAGTTTCCGGGTGGCTAAGACCAACAGAATAACCTATCCATTCCCTGAGGAGAAGTGTGGCGAATGACCGACGTTAAACGGGCGCCATTCAAGCAATATTGTAGGTCGAAACGGTGGACATCGCCGGTGCTGATATATCCTCCTATCTTTTGAAAAACTATAATTTTTTTAGCTGAGTCCAGATTTGCACTTTTCTTGTATTTCGAAACATTACTCTCTGGAACCTTTGGTGAACCGTCTGACAGTCACTACAGAATATGACAGTTATGTTGCAGGCCGTCTAGGCAGATGAACGATCACACTTGGTGGTGTGTGAAGGAGCGGCTACTATTGCTCGATACATCACAATTCTCAAGCTAGGCCTTTTACCTCTCCATGACAATTACCAGCTTACCAGACCAGGTAATGTTTTCCAGCAAAATGTGGCCCCTGCTAATTCAGCTCGGTCACAAGACGATGGCTTGAAGGTCAGTGCATTACCACTTTCCTGTGGCTATGAACCCTATTTAGTGTATTGTTCATAATTATTTTTTCCATGTGAAAGTGTCACAGGGGGGAATTGAACCCCTGATTTTAGCGTTATAAATCTGTAGATTTACTGCTGTCCCACCGAACAACATTTACTTAGCATTGTTCTCAAAGCTTGAAAGCTTTTTTAATTATACTCGTGTATAGGTCTCAACTTTTTAGTTCTAAGTACTACCTTTGATATTCACAGAAACCAATAACATTCTAAAAACTTCTATATTTTATTTTCAAAGCAATCACGCAAACTTTTAATTAAAACACCAATATTGACCTCCGCTCTTGTATGTCTCAGTGCTTTCCTCTAAAATATCCTTAAAAAGTGAATATAACTTATTATCCTCAAATATTTTAGGTTTTAAAAGTTTTAACGTTATAAAACACAATCTTTCAATACCACTACCGTTCTCACAAAGGAACGCAAAACAAATAAGTCACAATGACAACGTTAACACGTTTTTACAGCGGGTCATTTTCTGCATCATTCTCAATAACTGTAGTAATCATTGCTTCAATATAACCTTCATATTGTAGATCTCAAACCTGTGTCAATACTAAACGGTTTCAGGTTTCACTATTGGTTTCCATTCTCTATGTCTCATTAATTAACATTTTGTCTCTGTACGTTTAACCTCAGGACTCTTCTCAATATTGTAACTGCTATTATTTTCACTTGCACATCACAGTAATACTCTTAAACTCAGAGCTGTATTTAACACTATCCTTGAGATTTCTTAATGTCACCATTCTTCTCAACACTCCATGTCACAGTTGAGATCTTTGAACTGTCCTCAATATCACTCTTTACAATGTAGACCTCAGAACTGCATTCACTACTACTCATCACGGTACAAATCACGAAACTCTTACATTCACTAATCTTCATATTTATTACTATTATTATATCCCCGTCACACCAAACATGCTCGCCCTTTCAGCCGTGGGGGCATTATAAGTGACGGTCACTCCCACTATTCATTGGTAAAATAGTTGGCGGTGGGTGATGATGACTAGCTGCCTTCCCTCTTGTCTTACACTGTTAAATTAGGGACAGCTAGCGCAAATAGCCCTCGTGTAGCTTTGCGCGAAATTCAAAACAAACCAAACCAAATTATTATTATTGGAGGAAGAGGTCTCAGTGCACCTGACCCTCCTAGGTCACAAAGACCTAAATTCCTGTCAGGAGGAGAGAGAGAGAGATTATTGACAACATCTGCAGAGCTAGGGCCATTTCAGCCTTATCATATTCATTGTAGATTTCAGTCTATCTGCAGTATCATCCTTTTGTGGCTGATCAATTCGTAACTGCCTCAAAATTATTCTCAGAAACTAGCACTCCTTTCCACACTTACCTGTTTCATAGTTAGATATTTTATTTTTATATTTCTATGCTCCTCACTACAATTTTCTCGTTGATATCCTCCAACTTTTTAGATTTTAATCCTTGTAAAACATTATTTCCAATAGCAGGTCTTAGTACAGTCTTGTACATTTTCATTTCTCCTTACCAATTTCCGCATGTCTAGATATTTTTTGCTTTTAAATACGTATTCAAGTTTAAAAGAAAACACGTGTTAGCAGGTTGATATTTGTTGTTTTAAACTGTTAAGCTATTTATTGTTTTTTCAGGTTTTTCTTCAGTTGCTTTTACTTCCCTTTCTTCCCTATCAGTACAAGATCCCCATGTGATGTCGATATAAATATGGAATAATAATGCAGCAAGTTGAATATTAATAATATCAAACTTAGAAAAATTGATTAAATAATAAGAATCCTCGTATTAAGCTTGTAGTTAGAGTCCAATGAGCTTTATAATCAATTGATCACAGAAGTGAGAACTTTCTATTATTACTTCTCGAAATCTTGCTATACGTGAAGTTTTAAGGGAACATAAATATCTGTCTTGTTTTGTTGAAAGGAAAATTTTCCAAATAAGGTAGAGCCAGAATTTTCCACGATGTGACTTGGATAATCCATTAAATGTCTCTTTAGGACCTAACTTAGATTGTAAAAGATGCACAATTAACATATGCATCTATAAATGCGGATAAATTAGTTTGTTAATATTAAAAATTAAGTAAGGAATTGAAGGTTTTTGCACACATACACATACAGATTTATTACTAAAATAATAAAGATGTAGCCAAACGATACATAACTTATATATACTGATAATAAAGATGTAGCCAAACGATACATAACTTATATATACTGATAATAAAGATGTAGCCAAACGATACATAACTTATATATACTGATAATAAAGATGTAGCCAAACGATACATAACTTATATATACTGATAATAAAGATGTAGCCAAACGATACATAACTTATATATACTTATAATAAAGATGTAGCCAAAAGATATATAACTTATATATATACTGATGTAGTGGTAAAATAATTTTTTTAGTCTTGAAAAAAATTCATCTTGAATTACAAAAAACTATGTTTATTATGTTGCGAATCGCTACTTGTTACTTATTGGGATATTTCTTTGGTTTTTGCATGCTGTCATAATAGATCACATTTGTTCAGTCCAGAATTAAATGGTGTTTGACGCTTCAGCAAATCGATAGCGATGACTTTCATGCATGGTTGCAGAACAGGATTATAGAGCTTCATACAGTGTTTGCCGGAAGCAGCAAAACATTCCTATTGGCTTTCATAAAATCCTGTAATCACCAGTGATTTAACACCACACCCAGTCTAACAGACCTCAATCACGTGGTCATGGTACAGTCGAATTTTATCATCTGTTATAACAAGGACTTAGATGTGTTCCAAATAAACAACACTTTAATGCTGATCCAGAATAATTTTAATCCCTGCTTTGTAAAGGAAGGATATGTGGTTACTATTGTCAAAATAAGGCAGATTTTAAAATGAATAGTCAAATATTCTACCCTACTTCTTAACTTTAGGCTCTAAAACATCTATATTTTATTTGGGTTGCACAATATTTTAATCTAGGGATAAATATCAAATTTTATGAAGTACACAATAATATACTATATATTAAAATATTCTTCTTATTTATCGAATCAGATAAACCAAAGTGTTTACTCTCCATAGTTAATGTTTGTTTGTAATGAAGCACAAAGCTAAACAATGAGCTATCTGTGCTCTGCCCACCACGGGTATCGAA
>NW_013666389.1:174309-179899 GCF_000517525.1 Limulus polyphemus | reverse complement strand
GTATCGAAACCCGGATTCTAGCGTTGTAAGTCCGCAGACATACCGCTGTGCCACTGGGGGTCCCATAATTAATGTCTGGAGAATTTCGATAAATTATTTCCTTCTTTTCAACACCTATTTTCCTTATTAAACACTACAATTGTATTTAATGTATTTTATTAACATGTATGCCAACTGAACACAATTTCTTCGCTTTCAGGTTACACTTAAATATCAATGTCTAATGATTATGAAGACAGTTGTTTTTATAAGTTTAGTGAAGCACGTTTTGAAAATGTTTTAAACTTGTATCCATAATGGACTTGTAAACACAAAATTATAAAACTGTGTTAAATGTAATGTTTTGAATTTAAATTACCCTTAAAAAGGGAATTTTAGCATTATTAAATCCGAGCTAAGGAACGTTAATGTATTTATACATACAAAGAAAAAAAAACTTAACACCTGCTAAACAACCTTTACATAATAGATGGATTCGTAGCTACAATTTTCGATAAACCCGCATGTCAGAAGAATGGCATGGTGTTTAGTTGTTCCTTAGATAACCTTATCAGAAGCTTCATTATATGAATTTATTCCTCAGCTGAATGTCATAACAAATTTTACTTTCCGAGTCAAAAGCAACCGATAATATGAAAACTGTTGCTTGCAAACTACAAAACAGCAATTTGGAAATTAAATAAAGCATCGTAAAACACACGTAAGTATGAAATTAATAAATACAAAATCTGAAATCCTGCTTCACATTTTCTCTGAAAGTCTAAGTTTGTGTCGTATTTATTAATATATTTTCTTCCTCTTTTGCATTCATTGACTTTAGAAAGTAATTCACTCTTTTAAACTTCACTATTATCTCCGTATAATGCTATTCTCCTTTGGAGCCACATTTTTGTCTTCTGGTGTGTCCAATCATTCTTGGATACTTCAACCAAGATCTCTGGTGTTCCCTGTTTCTTTTATATATACACCCGTATTTTTATTAATTAAACTTTGGGCAAACATGTTCGATGATGTGACTCGAGCCCGCGATCCTCAGAATTTTAGCGTTGTAAGTCTATAAACTTAACGCTGGCTCACCAGAGGACCATATTCCATACGTACAGAAACAAAAATATTTCCCTTGATCTCATGAAATTCTAGTAGCCATTGTAGCAGGGTTTCAGTGCCTCTATCTTTGAAACTGAAGTAAACAGTTTTGCTAGCATGATTTACTAACGCCTTTGTCAAAGTTTAGTGCCAAAAAGGACAATATATATATATATATGTTCTTTAAATACTATCTTAATGTGACAAAATCAATTTTAGTATTTCTATTTCGAAGCATTAGATTCTTTAAAATGATAGCAAGAATCTCAGGTTAAATGTTTTTGAATGTATAATTTGTATAAATATTTTGCAGTACTGTTAGAAATATGTAATGCAAAGTTTTTCCATTCAGTTTCATTGCTTCGACTGGTATTTTGATAAAGTAAATACTCATTTAGCTAACTTTCCAGCGTATTGTCATAGTTTCTGGAATTTTCTAATGAGTGACTAAGCCTCTCTGTTTATTTATTTGTAGTTAAGAACAAAGCTACACAAAGGGCTATCTGTGCTCTGCCCACTACGCGTATTGAAACCCGATTTCTAGCGTTGTAAGTCCGCAGACATACCGCTGTGTCAGTGGGGATTAGCTGTAGAAAGAGTTTGTAAAAATCTAAATTAACGAATAAATATTACTATGACAGAACTTAAACAGTTATAGAAAGAGCTGCGAGAAAATTATTGGATCTGTTCAAAATGCAAAGGGGTGTTACATTTCTCCAATAGAAGACAAAGCTCCACTCACCATTGGAAGTTTCTATGAGGAACATAGAAAAACATTTCACATGAGAGATAGATCGATGCTACCGCTGAGCTATCAGTATATGGATTAAATTGAAATAGGAAGTTATTTTTATCATTAGTTCGCCATCCTATATAGAAGGTTCAATTTTTAGTTGGATTAGCCACATCGCTTCAATTAGACGCGCTTCTGTATCTCCCTGGGTTTTCAAGCCCTGATTATAGAGGATGGATCGCTTCGGCGAGAATTCGCTGGCCCTAGACAGATTTCGAAGTGGAGAGTTCAAAATCTTCTCTCTCAACATTCTGTTTTGTTAGTTTATGCCAAGGCCTGAAGAGGAAAGTTAAAGAAACGTAGTAATAAAATAGCTTCTTCCACAGTTTAGACAAGTATTTGATATTCCTTGCCAGATCCGGAAACAAAAGCTTGTTAAAATATTCTAATAAACACTAGTTAAAAGTTTTCACCAACCGTGATAATTTTTATCGGGAGTTTCACGGCTAAGTTTGTTCTTCTTTGTTGCCGAGCTTTAATCTTGTAACGCACTGGTTGTTTTGGAATAATTCGAGCTCCAACCTAAAGAAGCTCTACTGTGGTTATAAACGAATACACATTTATTTTTACAAAACAGTCTAGGACTAACTAGCTGGAACTTAAAAGAAATAGTACTGTTTAGTTACGCATGTATGATTACTTTCATAAATGTCCACGTTCCGTATAATTTTCATTGAGATGAACTTGAAGATTAAGTCTTACAAAATACGACAGTAAAAGAAACAAAAAATACATTCATGACTATTCTGATCGAGATAAAGATATCATTCTATCCGAGACACGCAATGTACTCGTTCTGTTGCTATTAATAGAGCTCTCATAATAAATATAAGATAGTCAAAAAGCCTTCTACAGCGACCCTGTGAATAGACATTGAACAATAAGGGTAATTTATCCTACTATACAACATAATATGACTAGCGGATACCTGATGTTCGATACAAAAGAAACTTTTCGACGCATGTAATTGGTTCATTCGGAATTTTCCATATTTTTCTGGTTGTTTAGTGCCGTTATGCATTCCAATTTATAACGTTATTAATATTCGTTGCTAAAACAAATCAATCTTATAAGAGCGTGACTTTATCTAGAGATAAAAATAAACAGTATTCTGTACTATCTTACTACAGATTATTCGAAAAAAATATACACCACCTTAAAGAAAACTTTAAACCGACACTTCTATTAAGTAGCCGTCCAAGTGAAGTGCTGTAAGGAACAGTATCTAACAAATAGTCTACTTTTAAAGAAACTTATCTTTCTTGGTAAGCATACATTATCAGGTAAAACCCAGCGACGTCGATCACTAAAAATGAGACTAGTGAGCATGCCCAAGCTATGACTATAACAACAATGAAACTATTTTTGTACTTCAATACACAAAAGTTCTTGCATCAAACAATAAAAGGTATTTTAATTGAAGAACAGGCGTATATTTTGTCGTTGTTTTGTTTGAATATCCAACGCTATTTCTTAACTATGTTTAATAACTATCGAAAATTCGTTTGCCAAGCATAAGCTGTACAAATGACTTTATAACTCATGAAACCGAATACAAGTATGATTCATTAGAGAAATACTGAAACCAAATCTGTTGAAGCTAGAGTACATTGCCTCAGTCGTCTTCCACCGATCAATATTTACAGCCAAACAATTTACTGCCAAGGCTCTTAAAATCGAGAGAATCTGAAAAACATCCGATAAGTTATGAAAATGATATTAATTAGATGCTCCAATTTATGATTATCTTATGATTATCGGTGACTTAAGCTTTGATATAATAGTACACTTACCATAAGGAAGTGTTTCCTTGAAAATTAAGTATGCATCCTTCACATTCTATATACTTGTTTTTAGGTTTTTAAGTTTCGTTTATGATTTTATAAATACATAAATATTTTTTTATAAATATAGTTCATATACTACAATTTCGATTCCTTATAAATAAAGAGGAAACTGAAAACTCTACTATTTTGCGATTTACTTTCGGTCATAGAAAGTTTATATGTTTGGTTTGTATATATATGAATGCAAGAAAAATTCCCTGTGGTTTAGATTAATAGAGGATATAGAAATTATTAATAGTTAAAAATGATAAATCAGATTTCATGATACAAAAAAAGATGGTTACAGTTCGTTCTCGTTGTTTTGAGAGTAATCTCATCGAACTATGCACTAAATATATAATGCTGTGTCAGCATAAGTTTAATGGTTGCAATGTTTTGTTTATGACAAAAATATTACTAGAATGAAAGTAAGTTGGTAATATTTTAATTAAATTTTGCTTGCGCAATAACATAATTCGACCTAGCTTATTTCAAGGATATCCTTCCATTAAACCAGACATGAATAAGTCAGGACATGCGAGTGATCCTATCGTGCCTTGTTCATATTAGTGTTTTCTGACGTCAGTAATTGATATTGATGTTGTACTAAAGAAAATAATAATGCATAGAATAATCCCCATTTGTTCGGAGAGTATTCGATCGAAACACTCGGATATTTATCTATACCTCTAGTTTGAAAGTAAATCGTAAAAAACATTTCGTACTTATATCTGTCTTTTATTTTGTTACCTCATTTCATTGAATACAGAATAATCCAGTTAATGGAAGAGAATTATTAAGATTACGTAATAAAATTCATTTCGCTTAATCCAACCTCTAAGTTATAAACCTAACAAGTCTTTCACGATGGTTTTTTTTTATTTGTTGTTAAACGCTGCACAATGGGCTTTATGCCTTCTGCCAACTGAAGGTGTCGAAGCCCAATTTTTAGCACTTAGACCTACCACTGAGTGACTTGGAGTGGCTTTAATGAATTCATTTGAAAATCTACTACAGATAGACTAAATAGAGAAGTTTTAAAAAGATTTGTAAATGTGGTGGTATGAGTATGTTAAATATATAAATGTTAATAAGCGTGTTGAAATATTTAATGATAGACAAATATATAGCTTATGAAATGCCAAATAGACTCATCCAGTTATACAATCTATAAGTGAAAAAAAAGATGGTGAATATTTTAAACAAGATTCTGCAGTTTTGAATGATTATCTTTGGAAAAAGGTTTTCCAAAGGTAGATTCTAATGTAATAAGCTTTATTAACATCATAAGATCAAACTTATATTATAATAACAATGTCAAAGTTAGAGAATAAATAATATTTTATAGTCACTTTGAATTGGGATCAAACTTATTGTTCAATTGAATTATCACGTGAACTGTTTTGAATTATATAATGATTATAAAATGAATTAATAAACAAATAAAAAGAGTATTATTAAAGTTAAGATTATATCAACATCATTTAGAAATATTAACAATGAGTGATAAAGGGTGGAAAAAAAGCATACACCACTTTGATGCAAAAAAGTTAATTCCTATTGAAAAATTTACAAAATAAAGATTTAATTTCAAACACAGTGATTAGGGTAAAGCGTTTAGTATTGTGTTTAATGTTACGAAAGTTACTCGTTTACAACAGTTTCAATATACTATATTTCATAGAGTTTACGCAGCTGATACTTTGTTTTGCTTGATTTAATATTAAGAAACTGTACGTTCTGTAAAATGCATGAAGAGAAAATTAAACACTTACTTTAAGTGTAGTTTTGTAAATAGATTATGGAAAAAATATCGACTATGGATCAATATTAACCTAAACATTATAGTTATATTTGTTTTTATTATAGACGAGTAATGTTACTG
>NW_013666389.1:130404-173393 GCF_000517525.1 Limulus polyphemus | reverse complement strand
CCTGAATTACAACATAATGTTTCAGATACTTCCATTTTTATGTTGTCTCAGCAGAATTTTTATTTCTGTATTGTTTGTGGTGATGACTAGCTGCATTCCCTCTAGTCTTACACTGCTAAACTAGGGACGGCTTTGAGCGAAATTCAAAACAAACAAACACAATCTGTACCGTTTTTGTTTAATAATCAATAGCTCAGTGTGATTTGATACACACGATTAAGCTAATAAAAAACTCTAAACATTAAATCTTCTTCCATTTTATATCTTTATTTCACTATTTATATATTTTTTAAAGTAAAGCTTAAAATTTCTAGGCTTCTTAAGCATTCTCATATATTCATGTTTTAAATAGGATATAAGCAAGAGAATAAGTTATCATTACCAATAAATATAACTGAGCGTCGCTCGAGATGACGTTAACTTTATATATTCGCTTAGGTATAAGAAAAAGAGTTGGCTGTTCCCATTGTAGGACTTTGAAATATTTTGTTAAACTTTTTTTCTGCAAGAAACTTCATTATTTTGGCTTCATTTTTCTGTTGGAGGAAGAAAACGAGAAACTATCTAATAGATAAAAATGGAGCTTTTCTCAGACGTAAAAACTATTGTTACATTATATTTTTGTATATATATATTAGGTGGAGGGGAGAACCTTTATATATAATGATATCATGAAAAGCAGCATAGAAATGTTAAATTATTATATAAAATTTTTCATTCAATCATTATTACTAATATATAATTAATATATGAAAATTGAACAGCTAGAACATAAAGTCATTATGTAACATAAGCTAAATTTCTTAATAGCTCTTATTAGATTATATAAGTAAGAAAAACGAATTTGATGCTACTAATCTGTAAATTTAGCAATCCATGTAGATCACTTGCTTCCACTTGTAACACCCATGTTGAACTTACAGGCTTTGAACAATATGCCTGGTAATCACACTAAACAAGCAAGCTTTCAACAGTATACCTGATGAACTGAACATGCAAACTTTAAATAATACGCCTGGTGATCACACTGAACAAGTAAGCTTTCAACAATATGCCTAAATATCACACTGAACTCTATTATGACTCTCTTCTTGTTCAGTTTCTCTCCACTTACATTAAAGACATTAACACGCTCAAGATTTATTCCAGATACTCACTATTGACTTTAAGACGGACACAGTTAGTTTACTTATTGGAGACATTATATCCTTGTACAATTTAAACCCACAACTCAAACATTTTTGTAGTTTTAAGATGTTATTTTAACAATCGTCATTCAGCGCTCGAGCCCTCAACTGAAACCTTAATCCTTCCTACTGAAATAGTCCTAAAATGTAGCGAGCTTTGTTTTAATGGCTACTTTTATGAACAAGTTAGCGAAGTAGTCAGCGATATAAAAATAGACCCCGATTTTGCTAAGTTATTTGTTGGTTATATTAGGAAACGCATGTTCACCCAGTATGAAGACTCATAACCTATTCTTTACACAAGATGCATTGACGACGTAGTTGAGATCTCTTAACATTACTGAGTCTGCACCGAACATATTCATAAATTAAGCAGATTACTTTCAGTCTTCGCGTTAGCCATTGCCGGGTACACTTCTTCTTGCAAATCCAGGAAGATCAACATATCTGCATGCTATAAACTCGGTGATACATACAATTATTTAGTTCCTTACAGTCATTCAGTATATATAAAACACAACACCTGAAGTCTCAGGAATATGAAAATATTTTTGAATTATGTCAGTGACTTTGGTATTGTGAAGATGGTAGGTGATGATAAATGGTTTCTGACAGTAGTATAACTGATGTTTGTTGTATATTCATTTGCACCTTGGTAGTTGATTTCACCTTTTCTGCTGTATAGTATAGTTTTATGCAAGATAATGCTATCAAAAAACATTTTTTCCTGATCACCATATTTCTTATAAGTATCATACCAACAATGGAAAGGTTTCATAGCAACGTTCGTAACCCTACTACCCTTAGCAACTATTACTAATAAGATCCACCCCTATAACAGACAATGCTACAGTACTTGCACTCATATTAACTACTGAAGATTATCGCAAAACGTAAAGTCCACTTACCACGACAAGGACCACTAAAGTTGCACATCGAACTGCTTAGTAGACATTGTCATCATTGTGGAAAACTCTACGTAGAGGAGGTAAACTGAAAGGTTATTAGCTTAACGTACTCCTGAACATCTGAGCGGCATAATTAATAGTAACTCAGACAAACTCGTGGCTCGATATTTTAAAGTCAATGACCATACTTTTAAACATTTTTAAGTCCTGGTGTCTCCACACATAAATAAAAAACGTTTGAAGATGATATTTCAGCCCGTTCATGCAGGATGTGAACCATTTAAAAGACTTTTAGAAGACCAGAAGATCATTGTAATTTTTCGTAAATCAGAAAATCAACTCGTGAACATAGAATTCGTAACGGTCCTAGCATGGAATCGATTTGAAGTTAACATTCATTCCTAAACTCGAAACTTTAACATAAATCAGCCACACATCTGTAAAGGTTGTTTGATCTTAAGAACAAAAAAAAGAAATAAGTTAAATGTTCGCCCTCAAAGGATTGGTAAACGATTAATTAGAGTGTTAAATACTTTTTTCTCTATAAGTCAATTGAATGGGTGAAAGTTTCGCAGGCTACTTAGACACTGATTATGTGATGGAAAATCAGTTCCAATATATTAACTCTGTTAGAAAATATGTATTAGAAACTACGAAGTAAATACAGTACACTTAGCAGGATTCAAAACATACCCCGAAAACATTCAAGAATCTTTCTACCTACAGTTGTACTTCATATCTGTTTCTATTAATACATGACCCAAAATGTTGGATATAAAGCATAAGGATAATGCTACCTCTTCCATACGAAATAAGAATATTTCATGCTCAAACATAATGGAAAATGTTAGATGAAGTCATTGGGTCTTGATGTTCAGTTAGAATAACCAACTGTAACTTAAAATGACAGGGACACTAATGATTAAAAACAGCTATATAGTCACCCTTTTCTCAATGTGTTAGTGAAGCTTAAGAAAGGAAAACTATAACGTACCAAAGCTGCAATTTACTTCAGTGCCTTGACTAGTCTAAAAATGAACAACTGGATTATACAAAGCCTTCCATAGTTTCAGACCGTATGAATTTTTATGAATAGTTTTCAACTATGTGTAGATACAAAGGAGAATAAAAGCATATCATGATTTATTTTCCAATATTTCATCCTGATAACAAAGGTTTCTAAAATATTCACTCACAATTTAGACTTTCATTAACTAGCGTTTAAACTGGACTGAGAATTGGAAGACAAGTCCCAGCAATCATATAATGTATTAGCTTCAGTTTTGGTCTTGCCAAAGAGCTCGTCTTGAATATTGTTCTAGAGATAGAGGCGTGGGAGTAGTTCTTTCTCATGAACAAGATGGGCAAAGATGGACAACCATTTTTCAATGCTGCCAATATATTTAGTTAATTTCAACAAAACCTCTTAAGTTTTTAGTCTTAGTAATGTTTGCATAATGCTTCAATTTATATGGATCAAATTGACCAGCTTGACTAAATACAACAATGCACCTTGTTTTACAATGGTGAGTATAAGCAAGAATGTCAACATGAAAACACTGATTAAGAAATTTTCACATAGGATCGCATACAAAAGTTGTAATGGTTTCAAACGAGACCCAAAACTCGAGCACTTTCGAATAGATCACTATTTTTCTTCAGGAGAATGAACTATTCGAAAGCGCTTGAGTTTAGGGTCTCGTTTGAAAACCATTACAACATGAAAATACTGATAGTTTTTGTTGTTGTTTTTTCAAAAATTCCTATTGAAGCTTGTTATTTCCAAAAATGTTTAATGTTGCATATCTGATTGGGAATTACAACCTATTTTTATATTTCATAATGATTGTCTATCGCTAAAGGAAACCCTTTATGAATTAAACCAAATTTACCCCACATAAAATTGCTAACTATAGCAACTACAGCAATGACCATCGTCGTAAAGCATGGTGGGAAGAACATCGTTCAAAATGTGACGAAATTTAAATTAACATTATTCATACTTGCAATGGTGGATCCAATTTTCGTTTCTAAGCTTTTCGTGATGTTATGATGCGTCAGAATAATGTTTTACCATTAGGAACTACAGACCTGCCACTGCAATTAATTGTTACTCGGAATCTTACACAAATAAATGCTCAAACAATTACAAGTTACAACTACGAATACGTCAAGGAATACAAAGTATCTTAACCATTCTGCCTCCTAACCCTTTACTAGACAGGATTCAATTAGTCTGTTTGTGTTAGTACTGCACAGTTTAGATTGAATGGTGAAATATTCGTCAAAAAAAAACAGAGCAAGCGTTAACAGTTTCAGGTAAAATCATCTTCAAAGACTGTACGTGGGTATAGGTGTTCTTCAACAAAAACCGAATACAGCAGTAGAGTCTAACTAAGTCCACGGTCAGTAAGTAAATTGAGAATTAAATTGCATTTTCAGATTTCTCTACTGAAACAATAGCAAAACGTTCAATAATAAATTGTCATCTTGGGTTTAAAGTATTCAGAGAATTACAGGAAGTAATAAGACTATTTGTAAATTCCTCCTGATAGCTAAATTATGGAATCTAAAGGGTGTTATTTTCTTCATGCATACCAAAACAATGGGTTCTCTGCACTGTGTCCACCGCTGGGAATCAAATCCCGGATTGTTGCGTTATAACTCCGTAAACTTACTACTGTCCCACCAGGGACTAATCTAAAGGTAAAGAAGGAAAACGAATAGATGAGAAAAAAGACCCTTCCCTTTGTTAAAGAAAAGTATAAAAGTTCCTGAGGAACTTTTTATTAAAAATCTATCGTAGTAGTTCTCATACACTAAGATTCCACAATCACTAGCTAAAGCTGTCAGAAGCTTACTCAATGAAATCAACCAATATTTTTGCATTCGTAAGAGGCGTTGAAGAGGCTATTTATACAAATACTTATAGCGTAAAAACTTTTATGTTGAAAATAAGAAATAGACGTGTTGTGCTATTGTCATGAATATGATACTTAAATTTCAAATTCAAAAATTTGTATGATTTATGTCGCTCGTAAAAAGGAAAAATGTATTTTGCTTACTTTTAATTCAGTTTAATTTAGTTGCTGTATTCACTAAGAGGCAGCTCGGAGTAATTAATCGAAAAGGCTTTGCATCGTTTGCATTTAGAGTTTGGATTATTTAAGCTTGAGATTTCGTAAGCAAACAACCTACACAAGTCACTTAGAGTACATTAAAGATTGTAAATGTAAGCGCTGTAAGTTAATTTACAAATTTAGCCATGTTAACTTAATGTTCTATATACTTTACATATTAAATGAACTGCACAATGTTCTTCGAAGTGATTGTGCTATTTGATTAATGAGAAATAATATACTTTGAATCAAATGAGCAAGTAATACGCTAGAGATGCTTAGAATAGTCGAAGAGTATTGGCTAGGATTAATGGTTGGTTGACGTTTTTAGGTTATCTGTGCGAAATAACCGGTAAAAACCGTGAAAGTAAAATTGTTAAAAAAAATTTAAAATTAAATCGAGTTAAAAGTAAAAAATGTCCAAAATTCAGATAAAAGACTCAAATATAATTTAAAATTTCAATGGCTTGTAAAAAGTTAAAAACACAAAACTCTGAACTGGAGAAGTGTGGAAAGCCCCCATGCAGAGCTAAAGCCCCAGATGGTGAATGGAGTCCAGCATCTTCAAGGCCGAGGTCCTGGCAGAACCAAAGACCCATAGTCCAGTTTGGATGAAATTAAGACACGATAGACGTTGAGCATAGAACACTGATCCGTTCCCAAGAGGTGTACACTTGGCACGTAACTGCTTTATGAGAGGAATGAAAGTAAGCTTAAAGTCAAAGATAAGCCCCAAGAACTTTGCCTCAGGGACCACAGGAAGAACAACATCACCAAAACAGAGCTCGGGGTCGAGGTGTAGACCCGTTGTTGGTAAAAATGCATGCAACGGTTTTGGAAAAAGAAAAGGTAAAACCGTTTACTGTGATCTACTTCAACAAGTGATTGAGACCAGTCTGAAGCTGTCGCTCAATAAACCTCATGTTTGACGACTGACACGAGATGTGAAAGTCCTCGACATACAGCCCGTTTGACAGTAGGAGAAAGTTGTGTAGTGATAGCATTAACCTTGATACTGAAAAGTGTGACACTCAAGATAAAGCCCTGAGGGACTCCGTGTGCCTGTGTAAAAGAACGGAAAAGAGCGAACCTACATGGACTTGGAATCACCTGTCCAGTAAAAAGTTCTAAATAAAAATGGGCAAATGGCCACACAACCCATATGAGTGGAGGACCCACAAAATACCGTACCTTCACATTGTGTCATAAGCCTTCTCGAGGTCAAAGAACATGAAGACAATATGTTCTCTCTTGAGGAAAACTTCCCTGATGGGGGTTTCAAGTCGAATCAGGTGGTCCACAGGGGAGTGCTGTTGACAGAACACACACTGGATGTGCGAGAAGAGGTTGTTTGATTCGAGGAACCAACAAGACGAGCATGAATCATTTTCTGTAAGACCTTACAGAGACAACTATTCAAAACAATTGGGCGATAATTAGAAGTAATCTTGTGATCCTCCCACGCTTAGAGAAAGGGAGGACAATAGCCTGGCGCCAAGCACGAGGAAAAACATTCTCCTGCCATATCTGGTTAAAAACAACCAGAAGAATAGCAAGAGAGGCAGGAGAGAGATGGTGCAGCATTTCATAGTGAACATCATCATATCTGACTGATGTAGTGCCAAACCAACGAAGGGCAAGTTTAAGTTCCACCAGTGTCAGGGGGTGACTGTAGTCGTAGAAACGATAGACCCAAAAGGAAAGAGACTATCACTCTGCCCGATACTTGATGACCAAGAAAGTGGGGGAAGAAACAGAACTGCTGGATGCACAAGAAACACTCTCATCGAGAGTATCGGCAATGTTGTGTACATCAACAACTTCCTGGCCATTGGAGAGCAAGATGTAAAGGTGATGGAAATAATACCTCCCATTGACCTTCTAAATGTTGTTCCATATGACTTTTTAACTGGTGGTAGAAGAGATACTAATTGTAAATTTAATCTAAGATTCCTTTTGGCTTTGACGTTTAACCTACCGAGCATGGGCATGGACCCGCTGGAAAGCAATGTAGTCGGAAAAGTTGTATGCCTGCAAATAGTATCCCAGGCCCGTTTCTGAGCCTTCCATGCCTGCTGGCAGACTGGAGACCACTATGGACAAGGATACCATGAGAAACGTATCTAGGTTTTTGGTATACAATGAACAGCTCCTTGAATGAATTAATCAGTTACTGCCTCCACGCAGACTAATGACAGTAGGATCTAGTTCCAAGAGAGAGAGGTGAAAGAGAGCCAGTCAGTCTGGTCCAACTTCCACCGTGGCACTAGGCAATGGCAGTAAAAGACTGACTAGGTGCATAAAAATATGTATAAGAACTAGTATTGAAGAAAAAAGGTTGTGATCCGAGAGCATATGCTCTACAGAACGACCCCTGCCATCAATATAAGCACCACCTCAGAGGAGATTGTGCCTATTAAAGTCTCCAAGGAGTAGAAAGTGAGATGGCAACTGTTCAATAAGAGCATCAACGTCTGATTGATCATAAGTCTCTCCAGGAGACAGGTAGAGAGAACAAAGAGTGATAGTATGACCCAAAAACTTGGATGGCTACAGCCTCCAAGGGTGTATCGAGTGACACCAACAAGGTGGGCACGTGCTGGTCAACCAGCAGTGCCACCCCTCCATGTTCTCATCCATCACACAACTGCTGAAAGTGACTGTATCTTCAGGTTTCAGGAATATTTCCTGTAAGGAAAGACACATAGGATGATACGAATCGATCAAGGTCTTAATGTCATCCAGATTAGAACGAAAACTCGACAGTTCCACTATATCAAAGTGGCCATTTTTACTTAGGTGGAGAAGAATTTGCCGGAGAACCCTTCTGTTTATGACCACGCCATTTTTCTTTACTAGAAGGAGGTCTTTCGACCTCCATAGAACTTACCCTTTGTCGAGTGGGGCAGATCTCTGTCATTAGACTCAGGTTCCAGCGACCGAGGACGTGAACGAATAATCATTCTGCATTTCGGTCCAAAGAAGATGGATCTGAGCAGACACCAGCAGCCAGGGCCAAAGGAGCTGGACCCGGGCAGTCACTGGAAGGAATGTTGGAGACAAAGATAGAATAGACGTGGACTTGTCAACTCAGTTATCCATTAAGGGCTTTTAGACTCTTCACATGATGTGAAAAAGACTCTGACAGAGGCACTGAAAAGTGCATCTACACTCCCACTGAAGCAGTGAAGCATAGTGCAGCAGCATATGTCCAAGACGGAGTAGGGGAAAATCACTTCCGAGCCTCGGGGTAAGAAACGATGTTAACAATTTTTATACACTATACCTCTTTTTCCTCCACCCATTTAGAGTAAGAATGATAGTAAGAGAGGTAAGTAAACACTACAACTAACGCAGTGAGGGTCCAGTTCGCACTCGTAGGCGTCGTGGTCTTTGTCACCACAACAAGCAAACATCACAAAACCATGACAAGATGCCTTCGAGTGACCGAATTGCTGGCACTAGAAACATCTTAGAGGGTTGGGAATATATGGCTGTACCTTGCAGTTCAGATAACCTGCCTTGACAGCAGCAGGTGGATGTGGCAATGTAAATGTCTAAATAAGAACATTGGTAGGCAGTAGGGATACGTCACACTGCAGAAACTCCTTGGCTGGAGAAACCAGCGAGGATCTCCAACTCGGAGATGTTCTTCGAATCCCTCTCAACAATAACTCCTCATGAGGAATTCAAGGTAACATGGGGTGTAACCTCAATGTGTATATCCCCAATGGCCTTCGAATTTAAGAGGAGTTCACTGTGTTTGGTGTAGATGTTTCTAACAAAATGTCCCCAAAATGTAGCTTCTTGACTGACTTTGGAGAGCCAGCAAGCCCCTCTAATCCTTTCTGGAAAAAAGGGAGACGTTTGTCTTAAAGGTTTTTCAGACAAGGAATGCAAAATCAAAAAACGAGGTACAGAAACAAGATGAGTTGAATATTGATGATCAGAGTCTTCAAGGCATGGTCATTTACCAATAAGCTGAGTTTTTTGCTATTTTATTTTTTGAAGATTGGGGGGATCCATAACATAAGGAGAAAGATTCAGTGCCCACTGATCCCACCCATCATGGGGTCCTACGAGGGGACGCACTACAATGCCAAACAAAGACACTGCAGCAACGCAGGGATTCGTGAGCACTATACCCAAACACCAGCATCAGACACAACGTCCACAACACTCGTTGAGAACACCCAACACTGCTACTCAGTTGACCATAGCCCAAAGGGATCAGCCGATTGACTCAGGGGGGCACCCCAAGTCCACCCATCTACAGGAACTCAAGGCCAAAGTGATGTGTTGCAGTGCCCCAGATACCACTCAACCACCAGGGGTCCTCTCCTTCCGTTCACGGGTCGCCACGCACTGCAAACACGTGTGTGGATGCTCAGATCGCAGAGATGGTAAACTGAAAGTACAGAACCTTCTCTGACAGGTCCCCTCAACATGTACAGGAATCCACCTCATGGAGGTTAGAATTAATGCTTAATTTGTTTATTATTAAACACAAAGTTACACAATGGGCTACCTGTGCTGTGGCCTGGTGTTTTAGCGTTATTCTCATTCAGAATTACCACTGAACCACTGTGCGATAAAACAAGTTATACTAAAGTGAAAATACATGGCCAAGTTTCGATATTGCAGTTCCATACAAATGGACAAATATATTGTGATTATGTGCTTTTTGCACGTGTTGAATAAGCAAGTTACATGAATATTATGTATAAATATAGAAGGTTGATGGCAGTCATTATCGATCAGGCTAAGCTGATGAGGGCTAGCAACGCTCGAAACTACATTTCTTAAAATGCTATGGAATGGGTTTTGTCACCTATGTTAACCTTTATGTTAAAGATGAAGAAAACTTAAACAGCAATATTGGCTGGAAAACAGTTTGTTTTAGGGCTAAGCCACATTGGACTATCTGCTATGTCCACCGCGAGGAATCGAACATCGGATTTTAGCGTTGTATGTCCGTAACTTATCGCTGATCCACTGAGGGACGCGGGAAAGCTCAACAGCCTCAAATTCTTTGGAAACGGAGAATAAACGTGCGTATATCTAATAACAACATATCACGCATGAACTTATTTATTTATTTAATAATTCGTGTAGGTAGCCACTAAAACACTATTGAAGCAAAAATAATGAGGGGATTTATTAAGAATTTCTGGCCATATAAGATAGTCATGTATAACAAACTGGTTAGAGGTTAGAAAAAGAACAATATCGTGTGTGGCAGTTCAACTTAATTACAAACAAATAAACAAAGCGTCTTCATAAAACAGCGTGAGGCTAAAGAGGACGTAACAATATGTCGAAACTAGTTATTTCAGTCTTCTGATAGTTTGTTCCATTTACTACGATTTATTGTTGTTGTTTTGTACTAACTGACTAGAGGTTCTTAAAGTCATAAATTAATTAAATCACTGCACTAGAAAGCTAAAATGATTAGAATCGATTGAATCATCAGATTGGTACTCTTGTTATTAACGCTATTTTCGGTCGAAATTTCAATAACATTCACAAGTCTGGCCAGCTTAAGAGATATAGGTTTGTCCTAAATTTATAATAAGCTAAAATTAATAAGTGTAAAATTAAATTTGAAATATTCAGAATTACTTTAAACAATATAACCATTAAGGTTTAATAAGAACAAGAGAAGACAGCTAGTTAGCAACACCTACCGCCAACTTTTGGGGTACCCTAATCGACGGTACTTATCTGTTGAAATACAGGATGGAACCTGAGCGTGTAAACATCTACTCTACAGCCCCTGTACTGAGTTCTAAAGGCAACAATGCAAACTGGTTGAGTTGCTAAGAGTACTTCCTCTTATAACGTTTTTACGAATATTTTTTGGCAGAAGTGAGACGCTAATTGTGGACTCTCGGATCAACGTTCCGCCACGTTTAATTCTATGCCACGCTCGGCCCTACTAATTTGAATTAAGTACAAGAAAAGAATAAACCAGTAGGTCAATATTATTAGGTTACTATCAGAATTATATCACATTATGCTTTCCTTCTCGAGGTAACAATTAACACATTTCACTTTTATGTATGTTGCGACTGGGCGTGAACAAGATAATTAAATTCAAATTAAATAACAGTCTTATTTTTGTGATAGTTACTTAAGAAAACTGGCCAAACGAGTTTAAAATAAAACTTTTAATGATATTTTATTAAAACGTAGTATTGCCATTATAATGAATATAGATTGAAATTGAAAATTTAACATGAACGGAGAAAATTAAGATTTTCTGTTCTTGTCTACAAAAAAGACATCAGTTAATTGCCCATTTTCAGGTCTTTGTGATCAGAGCATATTTTATTCAGCTCGTGACGTGTAACCTGAGCGTGCAAACGTCTACTCTACAGCCCCTCTACTGAGTTCTAAGAGCATCAATGCAAACTGGTTGAGTTACTAATAGTGCTTCCATATATTCTGCACATATTGGCCTCCTCACAAACACATGTTTAGCAACCAGATCCAAATGGTGAACTATCAGCCATTTTGAGGCTAATTTTGCTTGTTTGTTGAATTACGTGGAAAGCTACTCAAAGGCTATTTGCGCTAGCCGTCCCTAATTTAGAAATGATAGACTAGATGAAAGGCAATTAGTCAACACCACCCACCACCAACTCTTTGGCTACTCCAGTCGGGTGGGATTGACCGTCACATTATAACGCCCCCACAGCTGAAAGGTCGAGCATGTTCGGTGGCAGGACTCTAACCTTCGACCCGCATGTTGCGAGTCGAGCGCCTTAACCTCCAGACCTCTGGAGGATAAGAGCAAAAGTAGATAAATCAATAAAATTTCAAGTGCATCTGTTGAAAATACTGGTAGATGGTATTCTTATTCTTCCTTTTACAGCCATCCATACAGCCTAATAAAAGAAAAATATATATATATATATATATATGAAATACAAATTATACTTTTACCAATTGGAATTTATTCTGGTTATGACTATTTAACCATATTGTATTAAAAGAAGTAATTTCGAAATGTTTCTGGTAGAGAAAGAAGTTATATATGACATTTAGATTTCTTCTCTTGTATGTGGATTTCTAGTCACTTTTCAATGTATATGTATTTGCGTTCTTTTTTTTTAAATTGCATATGTCTGAAATTTCCAAAAGATTCTTATTAACACTGTATCTCTCTGTTTAAGTTAATATGAAAGTCAGACTTTCTCTAACATATGATCAAAATAGTGATAGAGCGATTCACAGAGTTGCGACGTTGATAAGTCACCTTCCTTAGAGTATCCTCTTCCCTGGTGATATTTGTTCGAGCTTATGAATGATCACATGGTAGAATTACAATCAAAAACTATATAAGTCATACCAAATATTAAAATCATAATTTCGAGAATTTTATCCCTATGAGAAAATATTCTCCGGAAGTTTTAACATTATATAGCGTATATATATATTGTATAATATTGATAAAGCTAGTGTTTCAAATAGAGGTTTGGATGTTCTAGCTCAATCTTACACATGAACTCATAGAAAGGCCTCATCAGCCGCAACCTACAACAGAAAAGGTGTATTTGAAGTGCTATTATAGCTTTTTATTTATATAAATCTCATATGGGTCAGCTGAACGTAAAGATTTTAAAACAAATTTTACCATGCTATCAATAAAATCATATTAGTTGGCTTTAAAATGGTTATCAATTGCCAGCTCTGAGACTCTAAATGTAAGGAAAACAGCTTTGTAAAAAATGACTGACATTTTTATTGGGATCTTTTAATGAATATATTTTTTATGAAATCTAAAATTTTTAGATATAGCTTTTAAGTTTTGGAAACTTATATGATATCTAGCTTAAACAGAATGTGAACAGAATTATTCTATAATACAGTTTAATACACTGGATTGGTTGTATAAAATATGGCGAAAAATAGCGTCTACAAATAGTTAATACTGGTATTTTCAACCTGCATGGCACTTATGTAATAGATGGGCTAAAAGCTAGCTCAGAAATTTGTTTCTTTGTTTTCTTATAACAAAGCCACATCAGGCTATCTGCTGTATCCACTGAGGGGAATCAAACCCCTGATAGCTCAAAGACCCCAAGGTTCAGGCAGACCAGAAGAGAGGGCAATCAATGAACAATCCACAGCCTTTCAACGCTACTCTTAATCTAATAGCGGGATTGTCTGTCACATTTATAACCCACTCCAACTGAACATGCGGAGGTTGTTCAATGTCACATCGCGGGTTCGAACCTTAAAGCTTCTGATCTGCAGCCCTGCACGATAACTAATACCACTTGTAACAAGTCTACTGGCACTGTCTTGTTATAACAATGATCCATATATAGTTTATATATATATAAAGTTATTTAATTTTGTGGTAATTCTATTAATGGAGTAATTTATCTGATTCGTTAAAATTGATGGATATTACTTTCTGTATTTGTGTGGTGCAGTGACGTTGTCTTCTGTTCTCTTTATCACTAGAAATGAAGTAAACTTGCCAACTTTGTATTTTATAATTCAAATAAGAATGTCATTGAGATATGCTCATATGCTACAGCAAACACTAAGTTCATTACAAATACTTACTTACTGATGCCAGTATCAATGTTGGATAAAATTAAATTTTCGAAAAGATACTCAAGAAATTAAATATTTAAGATACATGCACATGTAATAAACTAATCGCACACATACACACACACACACACACACATATATATATATATATACGATGAAAGCTTTCCGTTATAACAAAACTTCATAGAACGGCTTTGAGTTTGTTTTGTTTTGTTTTTTTTTCAAGTACAAACATTTAGCTCATAGCTCCGTCATCTCTTGATTAATTTGAGATCTAATTACAGGTTTGGACTCAGGATGTCAAACCCTTTCGATAGGTGTATTTGATCATCTTCCAAGGTCTCATAGATTAATTTGCTCTAATCCTGCCGAAAAGAATTTAAATTTTAAAGTGAGCTGGTAGAGATCCTGTTGAATAATAAAACTGAATCGGCTATATGCTCGCCCCACACTTTGTATTGCTGGCGCACAAAAATTTATCTAATAAAAAGAGGGAAAAAAGTCTCATAGATTAATTTACTGTAATCCTACCTGAAAGAATTTCAAGTGCCTCGGCTATTGATGATTCCCTCTTATTTAGCAAGCAAACCTAATATATTCACTAAACATTAAGCCTAACATTATGTCATAACTCACATTCATTTAACTTTTTAAAAAGTGGAAAAGTTGGTAGAGAATCTAATTGTAAAACTTTCTTGTTAAAAACAGTTTCAATAGAACTGCTTTCATCGTTCTTTGATAATTGTATTAAATAAACAAACTATTCACCTCTTCATGATCATTCCCCGGTGACTCGGTGATAAGTCTGAGATTTCTAACTCTAAAGATCGGGTTTCAATACCTACGGTGAGCAGAACACCGATATCCCATTGTGTTGGTTTGTACTCAACAACTAACTAACTACGAACAACGATCTATGAAGCGCCACCATTTTCAATTCTTTCCATACAAAGCAAAATACAGTCATAATAGGTCACTGGACTGCGGTTTTTAATCTCATATACTGTCTGGGCTAGAACGATTCAAAGACGTTTTACGAAAACAAAATATTGGGAAAGTGCCAATAAGTGTTTACAAAGCCAAGAAGAAATAAGATTCAGTTAAGTTTATGCAATACAGATTGGACAGGGTAAAAGTGTATACTTCTCTCTTCTCTTCATTACTCTTTGACATTAGCCAAGAAATAACTGTTGAAATATGAGAGCCACGCTGCTGTTTAATCTATATTATTGTAATATATAAATCACCAAAAATACTTTTATTATATTGACTATGGTTCTATTTTTATTAGTTATGTGAATTTCTTGATAGAAAAGAACATTTGTTTTGTCTCCTTTCTCTAACGTTCAAGGTGGTAAGAAACGATCTTCTTTTTTCAATGGTGCGATATATTTTTAATACGTTTATGCGGGTGTTATTTGAATAGGTCATGAAGTACAAAAATATATATATGTTAATTTACTATTCATGATGTTAGAAAAACACGTAGGTTCAAGAAGTCTTCATAGAAATGAATAAAAACCAAATTACCCGAGCGCTTTCTAAAGGTGAACCTTTCTTCTTCAGGAGCAAACTAAAGAAGAAAGGTCCACCCTTCGAAAGCGCTCGGGGTATAGGGTTTTTATTCATTTCTATTAATTTACTATGATACTTTGTTTCTCAAGCTCGCCTAAATGTAGCCTGAGCTCCACCCTTTGCGAAGTCGCCTCTGAATGGCTTGTAGACATAAATCTTTAAAGGAATCGATATTTTCCCTTACTGAACATGCTAAGAGCCGCCTTTCCTTATAAGAAATTCCCTACGTGTCTCCTGGCTCACGCCTTAGTAATGTGGACAAACCAAAGATAACAGTATTTCTCACGTCTTATCTCCGTAACACGACGAATAAAAAGACTGTAGTTTATCCTTATATAAAAAGATAAATTATCTACGGTTTTCAATCTCGGGTTTTCAGATAGCTTGACATTTATAGTCAAATTGTCATATTCCTTCAATCACCCAGCAAGAGAAATATCGTAGTACTAGTTTTAACCAGTCAATCAATATTTGCCTTACAAGATAAAAAAGTCACATTTAATAATAGTTCATTTTAATTTTTCGGACACTTAGAAAGTAACATAGATTACATATATTTACTTCAAAGTGTCAGTAGTTTACTTCGTTTTTGAAGTGGCTTTCGTACAAAACAAGTGTTTTGTTGTTGTTTGTTTCAAAATTCTTTAAATCTGTTTCTAACGTGAAACAAGAATTGCATTAAAATGCTGGAAGATTGATTGTTGATGAGCCGTAAACAGGAAATTTTGCTGATTATTTTTGACATTGTTAGCAATACATTTAACAGGTATCTATTTACCTGTACATTAGGAAGATGAAAACGTTAGGAAGCCATGAATATTTTTTTAGGGGGGGGGCAGACTTATTTAATATAGATTTGTTTGTTGGCATATTTTGACAATGTTAATAAAGTATTGGCTAAATATTTGCTGACACTTTTTTAGGAAATTGAGTGTGATCATTTCGTGGTAAATAATTGTTATACATTTATGATAATGTTAAAAAAGTAGGGAGTTACCTAGCATATTTTGAAACTATTTAGTAGTCATGGTTAAGATACTTGCAAGTACATTTTGTTGAACGTTTCGGAGCCAAGGAAAAGGCACTTTCTGGCACTGTTTCACAAACATTAATAACCATTAATAAAATATTTTCTTCTACATCCTTGGCATTATTAATAAGTTAAATATAATTCATTTGCCATTATAGCACGTGTTGTAGTATAGCATTAGTAAGTCACGTAAAGTTATATTTATGAGAATATTAGCTAGCCATGATAACCTTAATAGCCGTTTAGGTTTTATAACGTTACTACGTTATAGGTAGGATGTTTACCGGAACATATTTGGTAATTTTTGCTGTATAGGGTGAATACAAAAAAGTTTCACAATTCCTATCTCACAAACATTATGGCATAGGGAGGTAAAACTGCACAGGAATGTTAAGGTTTTCATGCGGATATACCAACCACATACTACCACTGTGGGCGCCACAGTGACTTATTTCACATATTTGCCAAGGCTATCGATCACAAGGCAACTCATTCAACCAGTATAAACCAAGTATGTAGAGAGTGATTTAGTAAAATCTAATTACACCAAAGGACGAAATGCCGAGATAGCTCTCAGGGAATACAGTAAAGTGCGTAATATCCAAAGATGGCCTATTTTCAGTGTTGTTGTGCACAAGTTAATAACAAAAAAGTTAAGGAGAGAGTTTATACTTGTGATAAGCTATGCATAGCAGACTACCGACATCAACTGATACTATTTCTGAAATTAGTCCTGACACAGCAGAACAAACCAGCACAAATGCATATTGGTGCAGCAGTACACGTTAAGTCGCTTGTGTCTTGATTTGCCAACTTCAACTGTTCGTAAGGCTCTTCGGTGAACTTTGCAAATATTTCTTTACAATCTTCTTCGTGTTCAAGCACTGAAGGGGATGGATTTAATCCGATATGTTGATCTTCCATTGAAGCTCTTGGTAAGCCCGTAAGTTGATGACCAATAGCCTGCTAATATCTTATCAATTGATGAAGCATACTTTAGTCTATCGGAAGTGTCAACACGCGCAACTGCATTGTCTTGTCAGAACCTAATGCATATGTAACGTTTCTTGCACACCTCTATGGTGCTAAGGTAACAGAGTATGACTTGGTATTGGACAGTACCTTTTGGGGGATTCGTCAGCACGGTACTATGTAATGCTCACAACCATGGTGATTCCTATGTTGCAGCAACGAAACGTGATACACACCACGGTTTTCACCCGTCGAAATAGCGGTAGCTTTACAAACTTACAACGCAAAAACCAGGGTTCGATTACTCGCAAGGGACATAAAGCAGATAACATATAGTGTAGCTTTGTACGATGAAACAACAATGACATTACTATTTGGTAATCAAGTAAAACACGTCTTGCTGGAGCACTTTTAGGACAGAAACATTTCGAGTCCTTTTCTTGTGAATGACTACCTCGTTGATCTGACCTAAAACTATAACATTTCTGGTTGTGGTGGTATTTGAAATCACGCGAGTAACATGGGAAGCCTCGCACAGTTCCAAACCTCAAAGATTCAATTTTTCCGGGAAGTGACCAGCATATTAGATGAGATGCGCGTTGTTGCTGTAATGTCAGTTGTCACACGAATACCAATACATTCTGGACGCTGGGGGGGGGCACATTTTGAACAGCTGCTATGATTGATCACACATTAAGTCATAGTACCCCCCCCCTTTGTAGCCAACACTTAAAAACTGGTTTTTGCATGCACATGCTACCCTTAACACCCCTGAACATTTTTCCCTTCCTATGCCTTACCGTTTGTGAGATATAATGAGCTGAACTGCAAAAAGTTCTATTTAATCACCCTGTATATAATAAAAACACAACCGGTGGGTCAGCAGATTACTTTACGGACTAAAATCCGTAGTTCGATTCCTCGTGGTGGACAGATAACCCATTGTGTAGCTTTACGCTAAAACAACATAACCAACAAACTAACCGGAGTTACAGGCTCCCCTGGCGATATATTCTACAGAGAGCATGTCACCGCTAGTTATTGTTTGTTTTCTGAGTTAGCCGCTCTTAATCTAGAAGTGATAGATTAAAGGGAATAGCTAGTCAACACCACCCACCGCCAACTCCTGGACTACTCTATTCATATATTGAGTCCCCCATGTGAGTCAGCGTTAGGTTTAAGAACTTACAACTCTAAAATCATGGGTTTGATTCTACATGGGGCTAAAACACGCAAACAAACATTGTAATATAACTATACACAAATCTAAAAGTGTACTTTCCATGTATCCCAGAATAACGGAAAATTACATACATTTAATGTTCTTAGCTATTTGTCAGTAGCAATATAATAATATATCGGAAATCAGTAGTAATTCTTAAAGAGTGATAGCCATATCTACTGATATATGGAACTAATCCCCACCCCCGATGACTCAACGGGAAATCGGAGGACTTATAACCCTGAAAATCGGGTTTCAATATCCAAGATAGGCAGAATACAGATGATCCTTTGTGTAGCTTTGCGCTTAACAACAAATAAACTGGAACTAAGCTTATGTGTAAATATTGAAAGATGCCGACTTTGTTATAGGGATAATTTCTTTCTAGATCCTCCTTTAATTACTGTACTCCATTACATTCGATACGTATAAAGCCTCTTAATTTTCTTTTCTTTTCTTGTTCGTAACCTAAACATCTAATCAGTTAATGTAGAAATAAGCCATTAATCCATCGATTAGCAACGTACGTTTGTTCTAGAGTGACGTTTACAATAATTTCTTGCTCCACTCATTCAATATGTTTTATTGGGCTTAAACAAAATTCAACATACATCCTCTCAAATTACTTCTAGACTAAGAGAGATTTCCGGTACAAAGAAAAAATAGCTTCAAAAATAAATGTCATAATCATAACAGCTTTATTACTTAATACTTGAGAAATGTACACGAAAATGGATTGTTATGAATTTCGCGCAAAGCTTCACAAGGGCTATTTGCGCTAGCCGTCCCTAATTTAGCAGTGTAAGACTAAATGGAAGGCAGCTAGTCATCACCACCCACCGTCAACTCTTGGGCTACTCTTTTACCAACGAATGGTAGGATTGACCGTCACATTATAACGCCCCCACGGCTGAAAGGGCAAGCATGTTTGGTGTGACGGGGATTCGAACCCGCGACCCGCAGATTGCGAGTCGAGCGCCCTAACCACCTGGTCATGCCGGGCCCGAAAATGGATGGGTTCAGAGATTAGATGCACTTAATAAGTGCCACTCACTTTAAGATTCTGAACAAAAAATTGGAAGAAAAAACTAACTAGCTTATAACCCAAAGTTTACAGTAACTTTAGAATATTTTGCGTAAGAAAGGCCTGTTACATACTCTTATCCTCCCCCCAAAAAATAACAAAGTTTTCAGTGGCATCACACTACCTGCACAATCCCAAGCAATGTCAAAAGAGAGTTTATACATGCCGTTCCACAGTGACTTTATATTGGCTGTGGTTGTCACGTAAATTACCGATTTGCTTATTCAAATACGTTTTAATATAGCTTTTGATATTGAAACCCAATTTTGTGAGTTATAAGCCCTCAAACTTACTGCTGAGCCACAGGGGGAGGGGATTGGCAAATGTAAAGGTGATTATATATTTGTTTTTAACAAAAAATCTATGTAATAGGCTTCTGCGTTCTTTTCACAACGGGAAATATAGCCCCTGATTTTAGAGTTATAAGGTCATAAACCTACCACTGGTTCACCGGTAGATTTGGATATAGTGTAATCAACCCTCCTCATACTGGCTATCACTAATGTGATTATGTTGAATAAGTTAATCGATACCTTTGGCTATTCTTGTCGTAAAAGTATACAGAAAATCGATATAACTGTATATTTATTACATGGAAAATGAAAGATGCTATTATACTGTGAAGCACCGTACATGAAACACAAAATCTTTATTTTGTACATAGAAAATGAGAATCAAGATCGTGGAGTATAGACAGACAGCAAAATATACACTTGAAGTATCATCAGCTCATATAGTCAATATCTTGAAGGGATACTTGAACAATAGAATTAGGTTTTGTGGTCTTAATGTAAAGAAGGTTGAAAAGAAGATTACAGTGTAAGAGATGGGCGACTGAAAACGAGTATTATGTAATATAATAAACAACGAAAATCAAGGTTGCGTTTTATTACATGAGTAATGAAAGTGATTTTGATACAGAAAAACCTGAAAATCACTATAGTGCGACAGAATTAGAAAAGTGATAACACATGGTAATGTGACACAGTGAAAGACAAGTCGTGATGGATGATGAAAACCAAGATTGTAATGTTGGGTATTGACAAGAAAAATCGTTGGTGGAATTTAAAATCAGTGTTAAGTTCATGTCATTGTCGTGGTATGATACACATATCACAAGAACCACGATCATAGCGCAAGACATGAGTTATGAGAGTTAAAATGATGGTATTACAAAATTACGATAATCTAATGGATAAATAATGAAAACACGAGATCGAAATGAGATTTATTAACGATGAAACTCAAGGCCGTGATGTGATACATGAATGATGAGAGGCGAGATCGTGGTTTGGTAAATAAGTGTTTAAAACCAGTATACTGAATCCGTGATGTGATACGTGGATGATGAGAACCAAGATTACGAAATGACGAATAAGCATTGAAAATCAATTTATTATGACTAATTATAAACGAGATTCTACTACTCTCCCTTATATGGAAACTTGTATAGCATGCAGTATTCCTCTTGCTGCTATATTTCAATGTTTCTTTACGATAAAAGTATAGAAGGTTATTTATTTATTTTGCACCATACGTAGAAAAGAAAAAAAACAGATGCTAAAGGTCAGTTGTTGCATGCTCTGAAACCAGTTATGAAATCTGTAATAAATACTTTTAATCAGCAATAATGTAAAAGATCAAGGAACACTAGCTTGCTCACTGAGAATTAAACGGCTAGATCTCTCTTGTTTTCGTTTTTCATGTTAGAAAGAGGTTTCACTAGTAAAATATGTTATTTTTCCCTCATAAAAAGGTTTTCATATCCAGACAAAAATAAAATCGCTCAAAGCCAACGAACGACTAGAGCCCTCTACTTTGTCTGATAAAGATCTATCATCAATATATATATATATATAAGTCAAGTGTCGGTCTGTCGATTTCTCTGAACTTAGTGAGTTACACGAGTCCAATTCCACCTTTTCTCCTATAATACTTCCTCTCTTGATTGCTTGTTCCAGTTTTAGTTAAATTTAATCGCTAACACAGGAGTAAATAGTTCCTAAATTTCGGCACTTTTTCTGCTACATAAAAGCCTGTTATTATGACATCAAGCTAGGTAGGATCCGAATAGGAAAGCTGGGAAGACTCCCGTGATCGAAGACACAGAGGTGCATTCGCATCCTATCAATGTTTGTGAAAAATAAGTAAAAAATTAGCGCAAATCTATGCTTTGTACTTATTACGAAAAAGCCTTTGTTGAAACAGACTGAAGATATCAATTATAATTATCTGTAGGGAAGAGGACGACATTTCCTCAGAAGAAGAACAGGTGTGCATGCAATCACATGGTCATCGTGTGCTTTAATCTTTTATTTTTTATCCTTGAAACGTTTGCTCAGTTATATATAGTGGATTCAGGAGCAATGTGTAGCATTTTCCTTAGAAAGGAATTTTATACTTCTTTTATTTGTTTCTTTACTGTATTACCAGTTTTATACGGAATAGTTTTGGTTTCCAGTGTTTGCCGTCATTCTACGCTAGCATAATTATAATCACAATGGCTATCTTTTATATCGTTATAGGCTTGAATACATTTCGAAATAGAAGCTCAATACTAAAGAAGTACATTATCACATAAATAACAAAAACTTAAGTTATCTTATGATGGTAACTTATTTAAAATTGTTCTTATATCTTCCTACGTCAATTGTAATTTATTTGATATTTTTAAAAACACAAGATGCCAAATTAACCATAACCCCCTTACATCCCATCTATCTAAAAAGTTGTTATCTTGTTGTTCTTTTGTATACCCAAAACCTTATCAATTAAGCAAAAATCGAACTAGTTATAGCCTACATTTCGGCTGCGAACATTCTGCTTTTTTGGAACTCTTAAGAGGGACTATATCTGAGGTGCCAGCGGATAGTACACCAGTCTTTCTTACAATAATACCCAGGATCACATCCCATCTACTACTACCTCAGACATACTATTTCTCAATAACAATAAGTCACTGAAGGCGACAGGAGATTGTCGGCCACAAGGTAGGAAGGAAACTAGTCTGTAATTAGTGTCTCATATTGATAATCAGACTAGGGTAAACGTTCGCCCACTAGCCATGTCCAAGAATGTTTCTAATATTTGAAATATTAAACTTATTAACTAGTGTGGTTATTTGGATCTAAAATAACAGGAATCCATCTTGCTTTCAAAATATTTATTTGTTATTAATTAATCAAGTTCCATTGTAAGCAAAACTGAGTACAGATAACTGTAAGATGTCAGGAAATAATATAATTTGCAATTATGTTTTTTTAATTAAAACTTAATTTAATCGATTATTAATTTAGCACACTGAAAATACTTTTCACGCTCTAGTTCACCCAGTAATTAGAAAATTCTTTCATCCTTACTTAATTCTCTTCATTAAGAAAACTTTTGAATTTTATCTTCCAATAAAAACCATGTAAGTGATCAATATTGAATTTTTAATTATTCCTAACATTTCGCAAACAGCTAGAATGAAAGAGTTTTACTATGAATTTGGAGTTGTTCCTCAGGAAGCCAAGTTATTGCTAAACTAACATTTTCTCGACAACTGAGGGGGCAAGCAAAGCGCCGTTTCAGTCAAACAGTGAGGTACAGAAACTAATATGACGAAATTGACATTGTAATTTGTTTCAATTCTAAGTTCTTAATAAAGAATTGATGTATGCTTCAATCACTCAAAATTGTAGCTTTATTAGTTTGGTTCGTATGGGCTTAGCACAGGCTGACTTCAAACAATGTTACTTCACTTTGTTTTTGTTTGAAGTTAAGCACAAAGCTGCACAATAGGCTATCTAGCGGTTTCTAGCGTTGTAAGTCCGCAGACATACCGCTGTGCCGCTTTAAATCACACACATTCCACGCTGTGAGCTACTTTGCCTCAAATTAATTTCATATTCAGGCTGTTAATATGATCATACTCTCCAACATATTTTGAAGAAAAATCGAATGTACTTCTGTATTTTTTCACCACAATATCATAAAAATGCAATAGGAAGCATAAAGAAGGGTTGATTCAAGTTATAGCTCAAAAAATCACCTGCATCGGCTAAACTCTTTTCTTGTACATTAAATCGGGGCTGTGTGGGTTGTGGGATCGTAACCTGTCACCAAACATGCCCACTCTTTCAGAGGCAGATGAATTATAATTTGATGGCATTTGCTGGTAAAGAACAGGCCATGAGTTGACGGGTGAATGGAATTCACTCTCTATATTCCCCAAAGTCTAACACTTCAAAATTAGGAACGGGCAACGCAGTTAGTCCTCGAGTAGCTTCGCGCGAAATTCAAAAAACGAAAACTAAACGCTTATATTAGAGTATTTTGGACATTCTTTTGCATATTTAAAGTTATTTCAATCCCATTGCATTATATTATGTGTTATAAGACTATTTTAACATATTACTCGACATATTTATTACTGAAGTAACTTTATCTCTAGTCCCTAGTTGATTTTTTTAAAGCGCAAAGCTACACAATGTTTTTAGCGTTATAAGTCTACAGACTGCTGATCCAGTGCCCCCTCCCCCTAATTTATCAACATTAAGTGTACAAACTTATAACACTAAAATCCGGGACTCGATTTGCCTTTATCTTTAAGAAAACAAATAGTTTGCAAAAACTTGAATATCCTTTCTACAGCATTCAAACCCTTTAGCAGAAACTTTACTACTATAGCGACACAAACTCGGAGAATTAGATATCAGACCTGCGTTCCAAATAAAAAAATCATAAGTTCAACCTCAGCTCTACCATATTTAGTAGCCCTTCTAAAGTTGTTGTTATTGTTTTAGCGCAAGATTATACAAATAGCTGCCTGCGCTCTATCCACCGCGTGGAACAGAACCCCAGATTCTATAGTTTTAAGTCCGAAAACTTACCGCTGACCCACAAGAGGACAAGAAGTGGTGCTTGTTGCTAAACACAACGCTACACAAATGATTTATCTGTTCTATACCTACTGCAGGTATCGAAACCAGATATTTTAGCGTTGTAAGTCCATAGAAAACACAGAAAATAAGTAATCAATATATAAGAAATAGTCCATAATGAGCATTAAAAGACATTCAGTACCGGTTTCATAATCAGTCCCTCTTTTCAACTTATTTACAGCTTATTTATTTGGAATAAACATTAAAACAATATTAAACAAAAACAGCACAAAATTAAAGGTTTAAAAAACTGAAAGTTGTAAACAAAAGTAAACCCTGTTCTGTAAAGTTGATAGGCATGTAGATTTAACTATTCATACAAATATGAAAAACAAGTATATAATTATAATATTAAAAAACAAAATACAAACTAAATAGTTTCTTCCTCAGTTTTCTTAAAACTTGATAATATGACATCTACACTAAATATCTTTGCAGCTAGCATTAGGAAAGCATTCTTAATTTAAACATCAATAACCAGTTTAAATTGTTTTATTATCTTGAGTGTAAAATGAAAACAATAACCTCTTATATATTATTATCACGTGCATTATCATATTCCTGTCTAGCCCTACCAAAACCTCTTGTAATTACGCTCAAAGGATAAAGATTAATAATTAAAACAGTTTCAAATCAATTAGTTTCTCTTTCTTTGAGTATGAGATTTTCTGTGTGAGAGTAAACAATTTAAGAGTTAGAGATAGAATATTAAGATCCAAATGTTTGAGATGACCACTTGAAAATACAAATACCACTGCATAAACTACATGATTTGTTAAAAAAAGAAAAAGGACATCTATTTCTAATTCATCACTTATAATTATTTTGATCATTACAGCAGCTCCACAGTGGCTCAGTGATAAGTCTGTGGATTTGTAACGTTAAAAATCTGGTTTCAATACCCGATGTGGGCACAGCACAGATGATCTATTGTGTATCTTTGTGATTAACTATAAACAAACGAAAATCATTACCTAAAGAAACGATAAGGCTTCTTAAACTGCTTGAAGATGAATTATAAAATCAAACTATTTAAGACCAGATAAAAACAAGATGATACCACACTCATCATTTCAAATAACATAAACATGATATCCAAAAACCTTTTTAAATCCACACTTTGATAGCTAACATAATCTCAGGTATGTCAAAAACAAAACAACATGACAAGAATTGCATATGTACATCTACTTGATTATCCATCACAGTTGGTAATAATAAAATAAACAATTATTCAAAATTTAACAATTGCAAAATTATATCTTCATTAAATATTATTTCTAGTAGGAATTCATAGAGGAGAATCCGACGTCTTGTAAGCCATAATAATATCTAATACTACTATACAGAACAACAGTGTCAAATTTTACTAGACTTAGGCTTGGCAAAATTTCTTTAGACAGTATTGGATAAATCCCTACCACGTTTAATGGTATAAATTACTTTTCACTTCAAAGATTTTAATGCAATGTTATTTATGGATGAAGGAGTTTTATGAGAATATCCTACAATATGTCTGCCTTTAACCACAGTTATTCAGTTTTATGTTCATACAAGTTTTACTCTATCATTTGGCATTTTTTGTAATTTAGATAAAATACTCTAGATCAGTGGTTCTTAACCTTTTTTTGCTCCATGCCCCACCTCGACACCTCAAAAAATTTGATGCCCCCTTACTATAAAAACAAATTTGGTGCGCGCCACGTTCAGAATCACTGCTCTAGATCTTCCTTATTTTGAAAAACCACAATTCCAGCTTAGTAGCAACTGTTAAAATTTTCAAAATGATATCTTTATTTTATATTATCAGTACAACTTACAACTCGAGTTTGTGGCAAGAGTCAAGGTTATGTAGAAGTTCCAATACCATATCTTCATAATAATTACAATTATATTAGAACAAAAAACTGTCCAGCTCACACGTTGCTGAATTTCTCAGTCATTACAGTTGTGGAGATCATGAATATTTTATTTTACATAAATATTATGCTTTAAAGGTTTATCAGTTGCAGAAGAATTTTTCTTCCTGCTACATATTAAGTACAAGTCTATATTTTATCCCTTTCGGAGGCTAAGACCTCGATTTGGATCTGAGAGGATCATGCATTTACACTTATAATTTCATAAAACGTTTTTCTTATTTTTTTACTTTATAAAAACTCTTTAATGTCTTTTAAACGCCTTTGCTGATTGGTGAGTATAAGTTTCAACCCTTTTTAAATCATAATTGTTGCTTCGGAAACTATTTCTTATGTCTCAGATTAAGAACTTTCAGGGTAATTATTTCTGAGTTAGTTTTTGAAGTGTACCTGTCCCCGTTAATATTTTATGTACACACTTCGTAAATATTTATTTCCGTCTGTTCTTCTGTAATCCCATCGTTGCATTTGTCTTTTTATTGTGTTCACTAGTAAATCGAGGCTGTCTTGAAGGATAATATAATCATTCCAAAAACCCATTTCAAAGGGCTTCAAATCCCTAAAGTCTGTCTAATCTAATTCCTCGTCTCTTCGTTTCTCTCTGAGTAAATGGATTCTTATTTGATCTCATCATCATGATTTGTAGTTCTATTTTCCATCTTTCTCTCAGTATCTAGGTGCTTCCTCAAACCATTCTCTATTTCCGTTTCTAAGTTCTAAAATAATTTGCTCTCCTGTTTTAGCATACAAATCACCAGTATTCAAGTTAAGACTTTCCCATATTTTTCCACTAATAAAAATAACTTATCACAGGTTTAGCTTTATGGTCTACCACTTTGACCAGAAGAACTTCAATTCCATTTTTATGTTTCTAATTCTAGCTATTTTCTAGACGTAAAACGTGAAACCGGAATTAACCGGTTTACGAAATTTATGCAGCATTAGTAGGAATTCTTTCTTTTGTCTCTTTCTCCATAAATAACCAATATTAGCTGTATGAAAAAGCATGCCAATAAGCATGTATCCTCTCACTTAGGTTATTACAGAGGACAGAGTATTTCATTCTAAAATCTCTTCTACAACATTTTGTAATGTATGTGATGTCTATATTTTTTTAACTTCCCTTTGGACGATTCTCCTCTCCGCTAAAACTTCTGATAACTTATAAAATAATTGTTTGGTTTAAAAGTTTATCTTACACTTTCCAAGCATGATTAAACATTCTTATCTATATATATGAATGATTGAAGAGACTACTACAGAGGGTTGAATACGTTGTATTAAAATTATTTTCAAAATCCAAATCAGCAAGTTACTTGAAAACCACAACCAATATAGAGTCGCAGTAAAATGGCATATATCAGAACTGAACTTTGACATTGTTTGGCGTTACGTAGGTAATGTGATGCCATCGAAAATTTATCGCTTTTACAAAATTGTATAACAGTATTTTCCGACACAAAATATTCATACACTCAGATCATTAAGATGCATTAAAAATGGGGATTTGAATTTCCAAAACATTGATATCCCTTGTACTTAATGGCATTGAAAACAAATAAATGTGGCTTAATTTCAGGCACTATGACCATCCAGAAAGGGCCTACAAGAATTCATACCTTAGCCGTGGTAAGAAAAGTGCAGCATGTTATAACAGGGTGAGAATCCACGAATATAAAGGTCAGTAGCAAAAGCTGTTCTCGTGTTCCAAGCAACAGTACTCAACATATTCTACAAGGATCTCCAGCCGGAAACGAGCTTACCAAGGAAAGGCTTTCAGTCATATTGCTCGTTCAACCGTCACATACCTCAAACAGTTGGAGAATGAAACAGGTATTCATTTTATTCTATATGAAAACACACTGGTCAAATAATTGTCTATGGATTTCTGTGCGATTGGACTGTTAGAACAGATGCTGAGAAATCGTCGTTCTCGTTTTCTAGATGAATTGTGGAAAGATGGCAGAGAAGAGTTGTTTACTTTTGATATGACTGCTTTACGATGGACCATTTTGTAATTGAAACTACGTTGCAGGGCTATCGTCAGATAGAGCATGACCGGACTTGGCAACATGGACTATAACGGCGTGGCGAAACTCCAAATGCATTTTAATATACCTTACTCAACCTCTAAAATCATTGATTTTATCTTTGTATCTTAAACAATGTATACTGTGCATATTTCATATACCAATTTTATGTTCCAGCTGTTCATTGTATGTAAGCATGTTCTGCTTATTTTTCTACACCACTGTTTCATCCATCAAGAAAGTTGAATGTTAGTTGGTAATGTCTGTACCTCCGTAGATAGACGTTATATATCTCACCGGCATAGGATCTCCATCTATTTAGAAAGAGAAAATGCAACTCTTCTAAAATAGCGTTTACATTTTACAAATGTTAATATCCCCTCAAGGAGTGGGTATACATTCCCTTCAATAAAGATTATACATTTTTCTATGCAAGAGCATAGTTAGCTAAGAACTTTTCTCTTTGTCATCTACTTTCATATTGTTGTCTAGACTATGTTATAGATAACTTGGATTCCAAAGTTTATAGGCAAGGTTATTATGATCTGTGAAATTCAATTACCCTCAGTAAATAACATAAAATTGACACAAACGACTGACGAGCTTCATTGTTATGAAATTAATAACTTCAAGAGAACTTTGTGTAATTGTTTCCTACGCTCTGATTTCTTAAAATCGGTATTTGCATTTCGACATACAAATTTAAAGTTAAGCTTTCCCAAACGTGATTATATATATATATACTCACTTTACCAAAAACTGACAACAATTTGTTTTAGTAAGCATGTAGAAAATAGGGAAGGATCGTGAGAAAACATATACAAAAATATTAGAATAGTGGACGATACTTTTCAGTTATACATTAACATCTATTAACAATTTTATGCTATTCATCATTGTATCAGTTCTTCTCATTATCGTAAGGACTGTAAGAAGAAGTTAATTTAAATTCAGTTTTTTTTCATAAAAGTCACTTAATTTTGAGAAGAAAATTTTTAAACAACCAACTAGCTTTCCATCTCCGAAACCATTTAGGTATAAAACGTCCAATGTGAGCATTCATCAATACATGGTATAACGTAAACCATTTATTACCTATTTTTCACCACTTTAGTGGATAATTCAGTGTAACGAAGAGCTACTTGAGAACTTCGGGAAATGAGTTCAAATATAAAAATGATTTTTAAGTGCAACACTCAGCTAGATAAATGACTTTTGGGTTAATATCTTGGTTGTTACTTTTGTTATACATTCATAAGTGTTTCACTCTTCAAGAACTGCTACAAAACTGTAACATATCTATCAATTTCACAGAAATACTCAATCAAACGAAATATTGAGAACTGTTACACTAAGGAAAAAAGTAGTATCATATTAGATAGATTGTTTGATGAAATCGCTTTGTTTTCCTCCGAAATATTTCATTCATTACATTTATTCTATAAATTGCTTCATATCGTTTTAGTAATAAATTATCAGAATTATTCACAGATTATAGTAATAAAAAATGACCTATAAGCGTGTAAAATAATATAATTTATTAATAAAGAACTCAAACATATTCGTTCGTTGTATCTGAGAAAAAATGTTAAATGTTTAAAACTAAATAATAAAACAATGCCGATATGTTTATAGCTAATAAATACTCAAAAGAAAGGAATGATAAAATATTTATTATATCAAAATGCTTTAATGTAAATATATATTATAAAAATAGGAAACTGTCTATATGTGCAAATTATTTATTTACAATGTGTCATATATATATATAAGCCAAATTTATAAACTTATTATTTTCTGTACTTGTGTTAAAGTAGCGATCTCTTATTCATAGTTATTATGTATAACAGACTATTGAACGATCTCAGAGTAATTATTATTTAGTCAGTATTTCTTATTGCTAGTCACTAACTAATTCAAACCTTATGTTTCGGCTGCTGATATGCTCATTTTCAGGAAAGATAGAAATGCTTTAGTGTGCGACTCAATCGTCAGAGTCTTCCCATTTAGGTATGCTGTCAAGAGGGGTATCCGGGTTTGCTAACACCTGTGTTAGGTTGAGTAGATATGTTATCAGTTAGATGAATTCTAGATGGCTTCTTTTATCGTTTTATTTATCTCGTGTTGTCCCATCTTTCATTATTTTATTGTATGGTCTTCTTCTGTGACACGATGGGCTATTGCAGATAGATCGATATTATCAATATGTTTATTATGTTCCTTAAATCTAAATTTTGTTAATTCTTTTGATTCTCAAATATATTGGAGTCTACATTCACAAGGAATACTGTAAGTGATACTTTTCCTCTCCACTGGATTTTTAGATGATCTGACTGTACTAATTGCGATCGTATTGTGTTGTGGCTTCTAAATACGCTGTTTACATTTCATCTGTGTAATTTCTTAGAGACGTGTAACATAGGCGAATATAGCTGTATGTCTGAGATTTTCTTCCTGCTTATATTTGATATTTGACTTCTTTATGAAGTGTTCATGATATTCATTGTCGAGAAAGGTTTTAGTGGTACGTTTCATATCATTCTTCTTAGCACCTTCTGTTTTATCATTCTTGCTTATTCTGGAGACTAGGCAGTTTATGAAGACAATCTTTAGAATCTTTGGGGGTCGGATTGGATGTTTGATAGATATTTGGGTATTAAAAACCCGGTGTGCTCGGAAATTATGCAATTCCCCTTCGCCGGGACTGGAAAGACCAACTTCAAGTAGCTGGGCTTTTTTCAGCTTTCCCATGTCATACAATAATAATGTTTCGGCTATTTATAATTGTTTTTTGTTTTTTTAAGATCTTTATAAGGGTGGTGGTTGGTTTTTTTTTATTGTTAAAATTTTGGGTGGTTTTATTTCAACTTTTAGGCTTCAAGGGTAACTATATTCCCACATCTGGCTGCAGTCAGCGAAAGGCAGTAGGAGGTGAGAAGTTGTGGATTTAAGCACTCGCCTCTGCACCCTTGTTTTGATTTTCCATGATGGTTAACTTGGAGTTTGCTTGATAGATAGGATATCCCCAACTCTTTTTGGGTGCTATTACCAAAGCTATATCCATTTATGATAATTGATAACCGACAGCAAACGAAAGTATATGCGTTGAATGATTAATTATATATATATATATATATATACAAGCGCACGTGTAAGCACGAAACAAAATATAAAAAACGTCTGAACGAGAAGAAAAGGCAAGTACGAGCGAGTGTTGTAGTAGATTAAAGCAATGACCAAATGAAGGGGATCTATGGATCCTATGCCACAATTTTAGATGTGGAGGATAAAAAGGAAGTACCGCAAGAAAAACCTACTCTCAATTGTCCGGTGCCGAAAAACCTAGCCTACCAGGGCTCGTACTGGAAGTGTTAGTGCTGTTGTTAGTAAAAAAAAAAAGAGGAAGAAGAACCCAAAATTTAATTATTAGAAGTCAAAAGAATCTGTTATGTTGAATATAATTAGCTGGAAAATGGTTCGTTTTGGTGAAGAAAAACAACTGAAAAGTATTGACTCAGTGTTTAGGTGTTGTTGGTGATAGCGTCGGTGTAGGCGATCTATTCGATGTACTTTAATGGTGTTGGGTTCGTATTCTGCTGGTTCCAGCTGTTGCATGATTGGATCTTGTGTTGTTTGAGTTTGGCAGCTGGAAGTTGTAGCGCTCTCGGTAGTCGTGGATGTGGCTTTTTCTTCATAAACTATTGTTTGAGTTTACTAGTCTCTCGATGGGATTTGGTTTATGTGAAATTTTGGTTTTGGGTGTAGCTTTGGAAGGGTGATGTTGGTCAGGCGATAATTTGAAATTATATTTCTTGACGTATATTTTCTTTCTCCGGAATGGTTTTTCAGCTCTGGTGTGGTATTACACTAGGAAGCAACGACATTGAAGTATCTGATTAACTGCCTTGTTAGAGATGTAATCCTGTGTAATGCGTGGATATTGGTTGATATATCTTCTTCCAGAACTTGCTTAATTTCCTGAGTAGTAATGGAGAGGTCCGCTTCCTCAAGAAAATACTAAACAATCTGGTGCTGATAACTGGTGAGTGACACTATATGGGTGGGTCAGAGTTACACGGGAAACATTAGTGGGTGAAGTCTTCTGACATTTGTGGCTGAAGGAAAATACCACCACGGTAAAGTTTCCAATTTTCTCGGTTAGGATATTGACGCCAGATTTGAGCTTCATAATGAAGTCACCTATTTATCTGATGGAGTAACTAGTGTGCAGACCATCGGTTATCACTGCTGACGTCAGATTTTGGATCGGCACTATCTGTGGTCTTGACGATCTAGTCTATGTCTGTGTACATCTGTGCATGTCGATAGTTGGAGTTGTTTGGTTTAGAGCAAAGGTAATTAACAGTATCTGTGAGTTTTCGTAAACCCCCTGTTTTGTACGAGATACACGTATTGATAACCATCACGTCTAGGACTGGGAGTTTATCGTCTCCTTTTCCATTGTGAATTGTATCGTTGGATGATATCTGTTCAGCTGGTTCATGAATTCTGAAGTCTTTGATTGTAGTGTTTGGCCATATTACAAATGCATCATCTGCGTATCTTGAGGCGTGGAGAGACTATTTTGAGGACGTTGGCATCCAAATGTTCCATGTAGAGAGTACTGAATACTAACTAGGCCTTTTTGTTGTTGGTAGTATTTATTTTTATGTTGGAAGTAAATTGTGTTGATAAAAAATCTTGTGAATTCTGCTATCATGGAGATTGTCAGTTCGGTGTGTTCCTTGAGAATTCTATCATTTTCAAGCTGTTGACGAATTATCAGTAGTGTATCAAAGGTTACTACGTTAGTGAATAGGCTAGGAACATCCAAGCTGATCATTGTATGTTATGAGGTTATAGTGGTTGATTTTATAATCTCTACGAAGTGGACTGCATACTAACATTTAACGGTTATATTATATTTACAAAATCTCTATCTTTACAACTATACGGTAGCCTAGCTTGTAAATTCTAGTTGGACCTTAGATGTGTGGGATGTGCTGTACTGTACTGCTAGTTGTTTTAAGTTTTCTGTTCCAAGATTTTTGTGGTGTTTTTAAGGGGCTGTTGTAGTGGTCATCTTCAACTAGAATTTAAAGCTAGAAGCATTTCTATTTGTCTATCATTACAGTGCATTACCTTTGTCCACTGGTAGAATTTCAATGATGCTATCTTTCTTTAAGTTTCTGAGGGGATGCGGTTTTTTTTTCTGTTAGGGGGTTTTATAGGGGTGGGGTTACATTCGATGGCTTTCAAAACTGCTAATTTTATTTTCAATTTCTGAACTTTTTTTTTCTTCTGGTAGGCTGCATCTTATGAGATTGTAACTACTTCCAGTATGGGTATTTTGTCATGTGGTTAATGACGTACCACTGAGCCACAATGGGATTAAGACTTGGGTTTGTGATCATATTGACAGAATTCGATCCCAGGTATTCTTAATAGCAAGGGAGATGTGCTATCTATTCGTCTTTGCTAAAATATATAAATATCTCATCTTCCTCCGTAAATGTAAGCAACGTAACGTAATTCCAAAAGGATTTGAGATCGAATTACCTATAAACACCCTATGGTAATTAATAAGGTCATGTTCTAAAATAGGATTAAAGATCACCGTATAAATATATACGGAATAACTAACGGTTTGTACCAGAAGATAAACAATACGACAGAAAGCATGTAATATCTCAAGATACACACACATATGTTCAAACCTCATACCATCACACTCACACATATCCTATACTAAGGACATTCAGATAAAGAAACTAGATTTACTCAGCAAGAAGTCTTCTAACGTTATATAAACCCTTAGAAGCAGATTAATAAACATGACCATTAGCAAAACCTCAAAAAGTTTGCTTTCGTGGATTTAGCTTTGGAAACAGCTTATTTGTAAGAATAGGAGAGTCATTATCATGATTAATTGGCTAATAAGACTCTAATTAGTAATTAGTTATTAACTGTTTTGTTACTAGCTACTGATTACTTACCAACTTATATCTTATATTTCTACCACTAATTTACTCCTTTTTTTTAGAAATCCTGAAAATGGTTGTGCTTGTTTGTTTGTTGTTAAACACATAAATATATAATGGGTTCTCTGTGCTGTGGTCACCGTGAGTATCGAAACTCGATTTTTTAGCGTAAACGCCCTCAAAAATTTATTGCTCCATAATAGTAAACATTTTGTTAAGTTCCACGTAACAAGGAAAAGTAATCATGATTTAAATTCAAATCGTTTAATGTTAAAAAACTGCATTCCGTACTTTGGGGTCGTAGATGCATGATAAGTGTGACATTCAAATCTCACTACCAGCCTTTATCTTGTCTATCATTTCAAACTATAGGACGGCTAATGCAAATAATCTTCAAATAGGTTTGCGCAAAACAAAAAATAAGTCATTTTATACAAAAATAGTGCCAAAATGACAGGATATATTTTGAAACGAAAAAATCAAATTGATAACATTTCGTCTAAAAAAAACTACACCTTTTATGACCATATGCTTACGTTCTTGACAAACAGTTTTTCTCTAAACTCATAGTCAATAGAACTATGTTTGAAGTACATATTTTATTCATATAACTGCTGGGTTAATTAATCAACCTCTAGTTTCTATTGATGGACTATTTCTACATGCTTTAAATAAGAAAAAGTAAAGAGCATCAAAGTGTTTGACACATTAATCAACACACTTACATCTCTCAACTCTAATGAACTTCATGTTCTCTCTGAAGAGCACTAAAATGTCCGCTCAACAATACGTAAATCCTGAGAAGAATTATCACACTTAACTACCTGAGAAGGAAGCAAAACTGGGGAGCCTGAGGCTGATCTTAGTCTATTTTCTCAGTTGATATTAATATAACTTGAAACTGTCTTTCCTTACTTTTTCAAACTAATTGGTAACATAATGCTAATGGTTTATTTCAGCTTTCGTTTTTTCTTATTAGATGTACACAATAAGCTCCTGTTTGCTCAAAGGACATAAAATTAGTCAGGAACAAAGGTTAGAAATATTTTAATAATTAATATAGTTGTTTATTATAGACATTTTCCTCAAAAGTGTGTTCAAACAGTGTTTTTGTTTTCAAAAAAATGCATTTGCTATAAACGAACCAAATATTGTCTATTATCGTATGCTAAACAAGTACAAAAATGAAGACGTAGACAAAAATGACAATACTTTATAACAGATGTTACGAGTAGAAAAATGATGACAAACTAACACACAAAATTTTATTGTAGCGGTTACAAGTGCAAAAACATGAAAATGTGGACTTATAAATGGTTTTCGACAGCAAATGTTACACGACAAAATGAAGACGGAGAATAAAACATAATATTTCACAACAGATATTCCAAGAAGAAAATTGCAGACTAAAAGAGAATATTTTAAAGTATATGTTACAAGTAGAAAAGTGAAGACAATTGGTTTGGTTGTTGTTAAGCACAAAGTTACACAATCTTTGCACAATGCTCTGCCCAATACGGGCATCGATATTTTGTGTCGTACGGCTTAGACTTACTGCTGAGCCATTGCAAAACTAGTGAAGATAAACAGTAAAAGATAATATTATAAAACAAATCTTACAAGTAAAGAAACGAAGAACTAGCGTAATAAATTATATTCTACAGCAGATGTTGCAATAAGAAAAACAAAGACGTAGACTAAAATATATTATTTAATAGAAAAGTGATGATGTAGGTTAGTTAATAAATAAAATTTTAGACCTAATGTTTTAAGCAGAACAAAGATGTAGACTAAAATATCATATTTTACAGTAGATGTTCCAAGTAGAAAAAAAGATGTAAACTAATAAATATTTTACAGTGGCTGTTTCAAGTAGAAAATGAAGACGTAGACTAATAAATAATGTTGACAGTACAAGATGAAACAATATATTATACATTACAAATAACTCTTCAAACTTTTTAAGTATTAAGTTTGAGTTTCGATTTTTAACATAAATATTTTCATGCAAAAAGTATTCTAAAAGTTTCATTTGTTTTAATATTCCATCATGTTATTTACATTACGAAATTATTCACACATAAAAGAATAATATAGAGGTAATTGAATCAAATAACAGGTAGCTGAACAAGAAAGTCGACAAACTGTAGAAATTCTAAAGGTGACATATCCTCTGGTGGAATCAGGCTTCTTTTTTCCAAAATTGAAAGCGGTTATAGGGTACGATACGAAATTACAATTATTCTGAGAAACCAAGTATTAAAGCTGACGTACCCATCACTTCTCGAATATCACAATTTTTCAGGATTATTAAACGCAGAGTTTGCAGGGGACTTAAGCTAAACCGGCAGGTTTGTAAATCTCATAATCTTACTTTTTCAGAAACATTTGGACGGTAGCTCACTTTAAAATAGCACTTCCAAGAAATAGGAGTGTCAATAAAAAATCCTGAGCTTTACAATTCAATTGACATAACTTAAAAGTCCTGGCAAATTCTGCGCTTAATACCAATGAAGTTAAAATTTATAGATTATGTATTCGAGATTCTGTTTGCTGAACTAACTGCGTGATCAGCGGAGTAACACGTTTCGAATCCCTTTCTGTGTCAGTTTCGCTTCTTCAAATCTTTATATATATATATATGTATATATATGATGCTATCAGTTAATAACATAACTGACATAACATGCTCGTCATTATAACATTGTATTAAACATTTTTGACATGTTTACTATAGTGCAGAGTTAGACATATTGTTAAAGGTCATTTATTCTTTGACATTTCTAGATACAACGGCGATAGAGAATTCCTTACATTTGTGCTAATGCGTTCTTTAGTGACACCGGTTGTGTAAAGGTTTAACTTCTAGTAGCTGGTAGTCTTTTCACCTGTAGGAAATTAACGTATCTGAGAATACAACAGACCTAATAACCCAATAAAGAAAATTAATGTGATAGGTATGATGGGATGATGTATTTCAAGTATAGGGGATTCTAATGTGAAATATGTCATTATAGCTCATTTAGCAAGTGCGCCAAACGAGTCTAAGTGCGAAACATTGCAAAAATGTCGTCGGACAAAATATGTTACCCTTTCTAAACTCAAATAAAAATAAACAGCTGGTTTGTTTCCCATACCATAGCTCTAAACCTTTCAAGTGTGAAACACTGTCAGCATTTGAGCAAAATTTTTTTATATATATTCTTTCAAGTGTGAAACACTGTCAAGCACTTAAGCAAAATTTTTCTTTATATATTCTTTTTATATATAAATGTAGAATAGTAGATTGGGATAAACTATAATATCAGGTAAGTAGATTAGTTTATAAGATTATAATTAGAGCAACAAACTGTGAAACATATCTGTAAGTTATGCCATTAATTATCGACAGATGATAAATGATAAAACAATTCTTCACAAACATCAGTAATGTGTATAGAACAATTTATCTCTCCTCCTAAATCTTTGAAACAAAATACCCCATTTCAAACAAATCCAATGTTTTCAATATAATCCTGTGTCTGCTTTGTGTTGAGTTTCTATAACACAGCCGCCTTAAATCCTTTCTTTGAAATGGAAATGCTCTTAGATCTTTTTCTACCACATTTAACTAGATGTCTCTCCAGAGAATACGAATAGTAAGGTCCCAGATATTTCGGTTTTCTTTAGTTGTTTGTTGTATACGTGCACAGCATTTTCTATCAATATAGTTTCTACAACTGACACTATCCCAGCCCCTGGAGTATCTGAGTCAGTAAAAAGGTTTTTTTGAAACATTACCTTAAGGATTGGAAAACAATAATATATATAACCATCACGTAATTAGGTCAGGTTAACTGAAGAGTAACATATTATAAATCAAAACATTTAAGAACAGTGACAGTTTTATAAGTTTCCATAACTTATCAGCCAAGTGACGCTTCTTCTAGTGCATACACTAAAATATAAATCTCCTATCTTTTAACATCAAGCTAGAATCAACACTGGTAATTCTAGAGTACCAAAAATGTTCTTTATAAATATGTTATTAAATAAAGAAAAAGAAACACACAAAAACTCATTTGATAAAAGATCATTCACCATATTTCAGATAATTCTCTCACGAAAAGATTAGAATATCGGTTATAATATGACATGGGATTTTAATGATATTCCAAAATTACTCATTGGGATAGCGGTGCATTTATAACATTCCAGAAATATTGATGTAAAGTTTATGGATTGTAACACAACCTTAGAATTTTATAGGATTATAAAAATAGTAGTTATAATATAATCTTGGAATTATGTAGTAGTCCTGCAATATTGAATATGATATAATATGGATATCTGAAACTAATTCTTGAACAGTTTTGATTCTGATAAAATTGGAATTTTCTTTAAAACTATGATAACTTGTAATAAATCCCTCATCATATGTAAGCTAACACAGACAGTTTGTAACAAAACGTCATACTGAATACCGTTCATAATGAGACTGACACATAACATCTTCCAACCTCTCGCTGATTAATGCCATGAGTTACACTTGTGTGGTTAATCCGTGATTTATCACCTGCCAAATGGTTAATACCTTGAGATATCTGCCACATCGCAGTGCAGGATTTTTTAACTTTAGGCAACTACAATAAACATTCTGCCCGAAAAACAAAGGTTTCCCACATTGATGAGCTTATTACTTCTGAACGGAAAAGAGAAAACTATATATATATTAGCTTTTAATAATATGCATAAATACGTATATATATATATATATATATACACACACACACTTTTATGTATATTATCGTTATTATGCATAAAATACTGTGTAGTTGCATAGTAAATATATATTTCTTTATTCGTGATATACATGGCCAGGTGGTTAAGGCGCTCGACTCGCAATCTGAGGGTCGTGGGTTCGAATCCCCATCACACCAATCATGCTCGCCCTTTCAGCCGTGGGGTCGTTATAAAGTTACGGTCAATCCCACTATTCGTTGGTAAAAGAGTAGCCCAGGGGTTGGCGGTGGGTGGTGACGACTAGCTGCCTTCCCTCTAGTCTTACACTTCTAAATTAGGGACGGCTAGCGCAGATAACCCTCGTGTAGCTTTGCGCGAAATTCAAAAAACAAACAAACAAACCTATTATATTCCCAAAATAGTAAGGAAGAACTATATTTTGTGCTCTACATTTTAAAGATTAACAAAATGGATTTATATTTTTAACAAAGACTAGAGCATATAGTTTATCAGATGCTTCAAACATTTCTTGCTCACAAACAACATAAAATCATTTCCAAAGCATCTACATAAATATATGGTGTCGAATATAATTAGACATCATCTGTCATCAAAATCTACACTAAAATGAAATCATTAGACCGTTTCATCGAGGAATTAAGCAGTAGAACTATCTGAGAAACAACGTCGTTGTTGTTGTTGTTTTGCCTGCAGCTGCCAGATTGAATTTCGTGGGAATGATATTTCAAACTCTCTGCTGATTCAGGTTTTGTAAAAACATATTTTCGTTAGATATATTAAATCTTAAAAATAGAAGGCTAATCAACAACCTGCCAGATATTCAACTAAAGAAAAACAAAGTTGTTGTGTAAATACTGAAATATTTTTAGACATCAGTGAATACATTTTTATAACCATAGAGATTAAATATTTTCCCCAAATATTTCGGAGGTAAAATACATTCACTATTCATTATGAGATTCATTTCTCTGAAAGGGGGCCGAAGGCCGCCTGAAGGGGTCACCTGTTTTAATCACTCGCACCACTATACAGTAGTCTGTCTGTCATTCAGTAGACATTAAAATGATGTCACATAATGGACGCTTAACGTTGCAATTTGTACTGCCGTGACGTTAGTAAAACGTGCGCATGCCGTGAATGAAGAGAAGAATTATGCAGTCTGTAGGCTACAACACAGTATGATATATGAACATCAAAAGTAACAAATAAAAATATCTATTACTCTTAATTTTGGTTTTATTTACTCTTGAATAAGAACACTTTCGGGGACTCTGCGGAAGTACACCTGGTTAAGTAACTGATAAAATTGTGCTTACATACATACATACATATACATACAATATATATATATATATATAACACATTATACACGCGTACATTTGGACAAGACAGTGTCTGTCAACAGAAACATTAATAAATAGTTTTCTGTCGAAGCACATGTAAGCGGCTGTTATAAAAACATTGAGAAAGATTATGTTGCGGTCGAAATCAGTGAAATAGAAAAAATATATAGATCATGAATAATAATTTTCATTCATATTTTACGTTTATATTTCAACAGATGGCGTTGTTATCATAGGTAAAAGATTTGTTGAGTTAGATTTCGCTATCTAATGTTCACAATATTGTGATGTCTGGACTGTTAAGATAATCTAAGTATTCTTAACTGGGTGATTTTCAGTGAATTTTTAGACTTAAACCCCTGAAAATGCGTACTATGATTGTAAGCAAAAGGTATAAAGTGAATAAAAAAAACAACTTGTCCTCGTGCGGCACTAAATATATTACAGTTTCCTATTTATTACGAAACTGCCGTCCTCAATGGGTCATCGGTAAGTTTACGCACCTAGAACGTTAACATCTGGGGTTCGATATCATGTGGTGGAACGAGTACAGATAGCCAATCGTGTAGCTGTGAAATAAGGAGACAACAACAACAACAACAGCGAAATAAGTCTTGTTTCAAAATAGTAAGTTTACAGTAACCTTTAGAGGATGCTAAAATAATAAAAACAGAATATTGATAATACTATAGTATTAACAAAATGCTTAATTATTATTAAGTCTATTATGTATTAGCACTAATAGGTACTTTGGCACTCACAAAAATGAATATTAGCTCAAAAACATATTTGAACAACAAATGCAAGTTTCCAACGAAAGTGTGAGTAAAATATCAAAGGAGTGGACGTTTATCTATTGCATCATAATGCAAGCATGCCATTGTTTTAATTGAACAATGTATTTTATGTAATTAAATATGTCTGATTAAACCGAAATATTTTCTTCATCACCTGCAGAAAACTAATTGCTTACACAGTGATATATCATCCTTTAGAATTCAAGTAGAATTGTTGAAATGTTTCAGATGTTTTTGTACAAAGAAAGAGAGAGACTTTCTGCCTAATTCTGTACATAGGAATCCGTTCTCAGTTGCCATGCCTCCACAAGCGAGATCGTGTCACCCATTAACCCACAAAATGTCCTCGTTTTCGTCTTTTGTACATGAGACTCTTAATATTTCTCATATAGGCAAGATGTAATATTACAATTCAATTATTTAAACTATGCAGCGATTAATATATGGTATAAACCTAATATCATAGATAGGATTTATAATAAATATTATAATGAATTACAAATATACGAGTGTACCAAGTTACAGACTATCCAAAAGGGAAATAACAGAATAATATGTTTGTCATATACTCCATCATGATCAACAAATATAGGTAGTGCTTTTAGGAAAAACACGGATTGTCAACTCACCTTTACACCTCAGTTAAAGTTAATTAATGTTATTAATGGATTGAAAGATAAAATCGAGCTAAAGGATAAATGTAGGACATATAAGAATTCATGTAATTGTGGTTTAATTTAAATTGGGCAGACGAGAAGAAATTTGAAAGTTAGAATAAAAGAACATAAAAATGTAGTTGATAGATTATAAGGTAGTGATTCGGCCTTGGCGGAACATGTGGCGAACTTTTCACATGTCATAAGACTGGGACAGTAGGAACTTACTTAAACAGATAACATTAAAACAACGAAATAAATATAAGAGAAGCTTAATAAATCATTAAAAACAAAATGATGAGTTTGAATAGAGATTTAGGTCCAGGTACCACGGAAGTGAATTTCTGGAATTCGATTTAGTAGATGGCGCTACCTTGCAATATGCTACTTGTACAAGTTCGTTTACTCAAGTACAAAAACGAAGGTCATGTGTCCTCTTTTGTCTCCTGAAGATGGTGGACCATGTTGTCCATCGAGACATGTAGAACGTGTTTCTTTTAACCTTATACAAATAAAATCATTGTGGACGTGGAAACGTTGGTGTCGTCATTTTATGTTTTCTTATTAATAACTAAAAATTTGAAATTGCAATTTTCAGTCCAAACAGCACATTATGCACACGTGACCTAATCAGCCGTGTCAGACACACTAAAGGACACCGGTCGCAAAAAATAATATTGTATTTTTCTTTTAACTAGATGCCATAAAAAAGATAATAAGACTTGCACAACAATATACAATATGACTGTATTGATGAACTTTTATTTCATTTTAATGAAATCAGCGAAAATTGCATAAATTTAATGAGATAGTGCCCGAATAACTGTGTGACGTCACAGTAGTGAGACAGAACAACGAAATCGTTAAACTAACCCCGTATCTGTGAAGTTATACATACACAGCGTGGTCACAAGTAAATAGACACCA